>NW_022196891.1:89864893-89886094 GCF_008632895.1 Mastomys coucha | reverse complement strand
CCAAAAAAAAGAAAGAAAAGAAAGAAAGAAAATTAAATTAAAAAAACCAAAAACTAAAACAACCCCCTGTTCCCTTCCCCTTCCCCCTGCTTACCGTACCACCCTCTTCTGCTTAATGGCCCTGCATTCCCCTACACTGGGGTATAGAACCTTTACAGGGCCAAAGTCCTCTCCTCCCATTGATGACCGACTTGGCCATCCTCTGCTATACACATGCTGCTGGAGCCATGAGTTCCCCATGCATACTCTTTGGTTGGAGTTTTAGTCCCTGGGAGCTCTGAGGGTACTAGTTAGTTCATTCTAAGGGGCTGTAAACCCTTCGGCTCCTTGGGTCCTTTCTCTAGCTCCTTCATTGGGGACCCTGTACTCAGTCCAATGGATGGCTGTGAGCCTCTACTTCTGTATTAGTCGGTTACTGTCAGAGCCTCTCAGGAGACAGGTTGCCATTCTTATTAGTCACCAGAGTGTGGTGTTTGGGGGCACGGGCAGGACCCCAATCCACACAGGATTGCCTGGGTGTGGGTTCTGGTTGCTCTCAGGAAATCCATGCTGAAAGTATGGATGTGAAATGTCTCTCACATGCACATGTGTTTGAACACTTGGTCTTTGACTGATGCCAATGCTTTTGGAGGTGAGGCCTACCTGCAGGAAGCAGGTCACTGGGGGCTGTCCTTCACGTTTATAGCTGTCCCTGCTTCCTGTGTGATCCTGACTCCCCGTAAGCCATTCGAGCAAACAGTCTCGTGTTACTGCTGCGGCAGACATGAGCTGTTTTCTCCAGCAGTCCTTGTTACTGTGCTTCCTTACCGTGATGGGTTCTAGCCCCTCAAACGGTGTGAGCCCAATCAAACCGTTCTCCCCTTCCTTTCCTTTTGGTCACCGAGACAAGAAAAGTAAGTTCAGCAGATCATGAATTTCTAAAATTCTGACCACCGGGACGTGGGAGCAAAAAACACCAGTATTTTGTTGTGTGTAACTAGTCTTTCTGTGTGTGCTGTGACCCACGCCTGAAGGATGTAAAACCCATCATGCATGACTGCTGTCCACACTCAGCCTTCCTCACCTCCTGGTGTGTAACTGGTCCTTCTGTGTGTGCTGTGACCCACGCCTGAAGGATGTAAAACCCATCATGCATGACTGCTGTCCACGCTCAGCCTTCCTCAACTCCTGGTGTGTAACTGGTCCTTCTGTGTGTGGTGTGACCCAACCCTGGAGGATGGTCACACCGTGCATGACCATTGTCAGTACTCAACCTTCCACATCTGACTTCCCTCATCAAGTGCTCACGTGGCGTGTCAAAATATTATGTCTACCTTCAATTTTCTTGCGAATGAATGTGCTATGCAGGGAGGAGTGTGTGCACCTGCCTTAATTACAGTTATCATTTCACCAGACATTATGCTGTGCCACAGATAGCAGGTGAGGGAGGGAGTTGCCAGCTCAAAGGAAGAAAAGACTTTCCATTCAGACTCTGTACAAGAGAGGAGTCTGACAGCTGCTCATCTATGGGTTGAGGTTTTTCTAAGGCAAGTGCTGAGAAAAAAAAATCTAATTCTCTTACAAGTGAAGATGAGGAAACCTGATACAGGGTTGGGAGTAAAACTCTTCTACAAATACTGTGGAAGCAGCCAGATTCTGGTAAGAATAACAGCAATGGCTGCAGAGGTGTAGCTCATGTTCTGCTGAGACAGTTGTAAACACTTTCACCTGAGTTATATCTCCCTCTCTGTCTGTCTGTAGTGATGTGGGACAGAAATACACTAGTGTGTGAGGCTGTGATGGGGTGTGGGATTCAAGGGGCCAGAGAATGATGCTGGCTTGGGTACCAACTCCCTTGAAATTCTGTGTGGATGTGGTAGAGGAGGGTCAAGTTGGCAGAGAGTTGGTTTGTAGGCACCAAGGAGTGGGAGGAAGAGACTGCCACTTTAGCTCAAGTCACTGACTGGGTGGTGGTATGGGGCTGTTGAGGGCTTCCCCTATTAGGTTAGGAACAGGGATCTAGAGACTTTCTGGAGGTTGGAGGAACGCTTCTCTGATGCCCACACAGAGACTTAACTCTTTCTCCCATGGGTTCTCCTCCTACATCCCCCCCCCCTTTACCCACTCTATTCCTCTTTTTCACTCAGCCCACATCTAATCCCCAGATGTAGAATGCATATAGCAAATTGGCCTCCCAGAAGCCAAAGTCAGGAGTAAATATTGTTTTCTTAGGTTTTTGTCTCTCACCTCTCCCTGTACAGTATACCTCTCCTGCAGGCTGTCATGGGGTCCACAGAGGGGAGGCAGAGATCCTGGACAATATAATCTTCTTCTGTGTTGTTCCATTCCACTGTTCACTGCGGACAAGGGAGGGGCAGCTTTCTCTTGTGACATTCTCCTTAGGAAAGGAACCTCGTCTCAGCCCTCAAAGGTAGAATGAGAACGAGAAGAAAAAAAACTTTAAGATTGGACCTGGATTTGATTCTGAATTTGTGAGCAACCAGAACATGGCCAGGAACTAGGGATTGCTGGGATAAAACTGAGAGATTAAAACAAAATCCCCACTAGAATGAGCTGATTTATTCTGCTCAATAGTCTGGTAAAGTAAGGATGGAGATGCTATCAGAGATGTTGTAACACAGTCCAGGTCACATCGTTGATAGACTGTTGATGAATAATGAATTTTCTCAGAGATGAAAATTCATGCATTCAACCTCACTATGGGTGATTATAGCTCTTCTTTGTTACACTATGAGTAAATTTAAAATTCTTATTTATTTATATTATTTTTATTTACATGAATGTGAGTATGTCAGTGTGAGTGCATTTCACATGTATGCATGCACCTGCAGAGGTCAGAAGAGAACACTGGATCCCTTAATTGTAGACTTAGAGGAGGTTGTGTTTGATGTGGGTGCCAGGAACTGAACCCAGGTCCTCTGCAAGAGCAGTATGTGCTCTTAATTTCTAAACCATCTATTCAGTCCCAATAGCAGTTCTTGACACCATTTTCTTGTGTCTTGAGACTGCAGATTGGCTTCGCTCTTGGTGCATTTGTTTCATGTTCAGATCCACTTACCACCTTTACTCCAACCCACCTGGGTGCCCAGATGTTTACTGTTACAGTCCTGAATACAAGCTGGATTCACTGATCCTGTCCGATTGCTTCCCAATGTACAATACTTTGTCTTGTATTAACAATGTTAATACTTTGTCCTCTAAGAATAACTACACTGTGGCTAACCAGTGATGTAAAGATTGGATTGTGTCTCTGATTGCTCTGTTTGGAGGTATTGACTTAAGGTACAGCTTGACTTAAGTTTCAAGGTGAATGCTTAGGTTTGGGAAGCTCATTTTGCCTGTCTTTCTTATGTGGTATGTTTAAAGACACCTTATGTATGCATGATCTTGCCTTGCTAATGTTAAATTCATGCCCAACAGCACTAGAACTTAGGCCTAAGGGGACACGGGCATTTCTGAGATAAAACATATTTGGAGGTTGTCTTTGTCAGGGTTTCTGTTCCTGCACAAACATCATGACCAAGAAGCAAGTTGGGGAGGAAAGGGTTTATTTAGCTTGTACTTCCACATTGCTGTTTATCACCAGAGGAAGTCAGGACTGGAACTCAAGTAGATCAGGAAGCAGGAGCTGATGCAGAGGCCATGGAGAGATGTTCCTTACTGGCTTGCTTCCCCTGGCTTGCTCAGCCTGCTCTCTTATAGAACCCAAGACTTCCAGCCCAGGGATGGAACCACCCACAAAGGGCCCTACCCACTTGATCACTAATTGAGAAAATGCCCCACAGTTGGGTCTCATGGAGACACTTCCCCAACTGAAGCTCCCTTCTCTATGAGAACTCCAGCCTGTGTCAAGTTGGCACAGAAAACCAGCCAATACAGAGGTATACATGAATTTTAGTGAGCAGATGAATTCCCAAACACAGGGTCCTGGGATAATGAGCATAGATTTGTAAGGTCACCAAGAAGGTCACATGCAGTGAAGACTGAAGGAAGGCATGAGAGTCACATGACTGGAGAGGTGCTGCAGGAGAGGCTGCAGCCAATGCAAAGGCCCTGGGCCTGAGGCATGTCTAGAGATCATGGAACAGCAATGAGGCTACTGTGGCTGTGATGGAGTGGTCTTGTGTGCCATCTTGTATCCTTTGTTTACACATTGCAGTTAGGTGGAGGGTGTGGGAAGGCATCGAGCTGAAAGGCAGGTATGCTGTGCAGAAGCAATAACCCAGAGCCCAGCCCTGAGAATGCCCTCACCACATGGAACAGCAGGCTGGACCTCTGATGTCCCACGATGCCTCCCAGGTACAGATGGGGTCCAGCGTCAGGAACCTGGCTGTCTTTGGAGAGTCAGGAAGAAAGCTGAATCCCGGGGCTGTGGTGGGCAGTGCTTCTGGTGGCTGAAGATGAGCTCTAGGGGTCAATGATTGCTACCTCATGGGTTCTAGGGTTCCATGAGATGGCTTAGTAGTTAAAGGCACTGGATCTAATGTTCCTAAAATTTCTTCCCAAGGAGAGACATACGCCATATTTGCCCCTTCTTCAAAGGTTCCTAATGGCAAACCAAAGTACAGTTCCACCAAAGTTCACCAAATTTCACGCTAAAGAGTCAGTGAACTCTATTGGGTGCCCCTAGAAAGCATAGGTGAGAGGTTGCTTAAAGGGGTGTAGGTACACCCCTACTAATAACTGTATCTGGAAAGCCCTGCTCAGCAAGGATCAGGGTGTCCCTGTAGCCACTGAGATGGCACCTCCTCCCTGTAGTCCCTCACCCCCATGCCACATGCCGAGTTACCAGTTAGTAGGGTGGGGTTGCAGGTGATAGGGGAAGCGATGGAGGAAGAGGTGTAGACCAGCTGTGATGACCTTTCCCAAGGTGGGCTCGGCTATGGCCCCAAGATGTCAGTTGCTTAGCTCAGGGGACAATCACTCACAATACACCGATGGTCTGAGTCTGATTCCCAGTTACTCACACGATGGAAGGACAGTACTGGCTCCCATAAGTTTTCCTTTGAACTTTATGTACGTCGTGACACTTGCCCATATCCCAAATTAAACAAGTATATGTTTAAAAGGACTGAAGAGGGGCTCTAGCTTAGGGTGAACTAGTTGAAATATTCATTTCTAGAAAGCCCGGACTGTGTTATAAGGCAGGGACATTTACATGATTCTAAGCCTACGGTGCCAGCAACTAGGTGGCACATGATATTTTCCTGGATAAAAGGCAATTGGGTTCCCTTATAGAATTTCCCTTTTTCTTACAATCATAGCCCAGTCCTTAAGACTTCTCATCTTCTTACTCGCCTTTCGTGGTAAGAAAAAGGTGACCAGACAGATCTCCTGCACGAAGGTGTTTACATCTGAAGTCAAGTTTGGAAATGATTCAGGTCACGTCCCGGAGTTGCCTGAGTGACTACAGAAAACACTCCAAGGCAGCACGTTATTAAAGGCGTGTGCAGCAGAGCTCCGCCTTTACAGTGTGAACTTATTAGCATTTCGGGCTGATACCTCTTTTAAATAATTAGATTTCAGGCTTCAATCCATGTATTAAATGGATTTCTCGATGCCTAAAGGGTGTAATCTGCTCACAGCAGTGGCTTTTGTGAAGCCCCCTTCTCCTTTCCGCACCTCACCAAGCAGCTCCTGGCTTCTGTCTCACTCAAAGCCCGAGGTTATTTTCCAAAGCTACCACACTACCTAAATACAACCTCTTTTGTGATTGCAGATGCTTGGGTCATTGGCTTTTGTATCCACCTCCCTTGCCCTGGATGCTCTGGTGGGCTTAGTAACAAGAGTAGCTACTTTGTAACAATAGCCACCTTCTGGTTCAGAGGCTTTTTTGTTACTGTGAATCTGTCTACAGTTATTTTGGTGCAAAGTCCACAGGCCTTTATTTCTACTGTTGGGAAGGTGTTGGGGCTGTGTAAATAGTAGGCAAGCAAGTGTAATGACTCAAGCCCTGATGGTGACTAGCAAGACAAGCTGGCAAGCAGGCTGCTAATTGTGTGCATTTAGCGACACTTGGAGTTTGTTTAGGAGTTTCATGGTCAGTGTCTCTGCAAATGCAGCTCTTACCTCACAAGATGGTTTATTCTAGAACCAAATACAAATGACCACAGCCTGGGAACCCAGATTCAGCTTTTCTTGAAGGCCATGTTCCAAGGAAGTAGCAATCTCAAAACATTAACATAGAAACAGAACAAAGAACAACATGAATCAATAGTTCTCAAATACATTGGTCAGATGGTGGGTTATAGAAAACTGGGGAGTATCTGCTGTAGTTCTTGGTGATTTCTGAGGACACGCTTAGCTTTTGGGTTGGTGGAAGCTGGAGTGATAGTCACAAGGCCATTAAGTCACACAGAGAGGAGGACAATGACTATTCAAGAGCCCAAGATTGTCCATTTTTAATTAAGTCTTGGACTTGCAACATTTCAACCTCTGCACAGTTATTGAAGTTCTAACTAGCTTGTGTAGAATGGTCAAAAATGTATGTGCTCTAAGAACTTGCATCTGCACTGTATGAGCTCAGGCTGTGATTGTCTCCTTCTGTGAAGTGAAACTCTGGACATCTTTTCCTCGCAAGGCTGCTGGAGGTCTGCTTCAGCTTAGTGGTTCCTTCCAGCTTCTGCTGTGTGTGTCTATAGAGTAAGGAAAGGCAGTGTAAAACATCAAATTGTGTTTAGTGACTATGCTAGATCAATACTGTTTATAACACAAAGTAGAAGAAATGGTGTAAGTCATTATCTGGATGCCCCTTTTCCTGTCTTCTAATGGTTTATAATTCATTTCTCCTCTAAAGTTTTAGTTTCAAAGTGTCCCCTCTAGGTCAGGGATCTCATATACTGGCTTCTGTTTCTGTGGACATGCTCAAATGTTATGTGAGCAAGATTCCTCCTGCTTACAAATCTTGAGCTGCTAATTACCCTACTTCCTTTCTTGTTCAGTTTGGGTTCTGGGATGTCTGTATGTGGAGCAGAAATAAGATACAATGTGACTATGAGGCAGAAATAAGATACAATGTGACAATGAGGGTTAAGAATCTCTGCTACTCATTGAGCCCAAGAGTGAATTTGAGTATCTTGGCTCAGGTTGAGTAGCAACTAGAACAACAACAATAACAACAACAACAAAATAGAACAGGTAGAATACAACAGAATAGAATAGAAAAGGAGAGAGAATGAAGGAGGAAGACCTTCTCTTATTCACAAGTGTAAGGATGAGGAACATGCCTGCACACCTGGCATTTGACATCAGAACTCCTCCTTGGAAATCCTGTAACCTGGCCACTCCACAGCAAACCTCCCCTCCCCTCTGTGAGTGCAGGCTTGTATGCTTCTCTGTTCTGCCCTGATCGGAGTTTTGGTCCAATCTGTCTGTGTCTTTGCAGTTGTTTAATAACAGGGCCCCAACAGAGTGGACTGTGGATTTCACCAACAGCAATATGAGCTCTAGAACCACTTGGGTCACAGACCCTAGGCTGCAAGCTCTCTGTGGTCCTGTATTCTCAGAGGGCATTTGATAAGTTATCTCATAGAGTCTCTGTTTCCTCTTAATGCTGGAAAGGAGAGTAGAAATAATAACCTTAAGATTTTCTTCACTTTTAAAAGTCTTTAAATGTAGGGGCTTTTACGTATTTGACTTGGTGAGCTCTTGTTTTTGTCTTGGCCCATTGTGATGGTTACTATTAATGCTCAACAGGATTTAGATTCTTTAGGAGACAAGTCTGTGAGGGTGCCTGCGAGAGATTATCTGGATTAAGCTGATTGAAGTAGACACACACCATCACTGTAGGTGGCGTTGTCCCATGGGCTGGAATTCTGGGCCAAATAAAAGGGAGATGAACTCCAACTAAACACCAGCACCCACTGTTCTCAGTGTCCTAGCTGTGGATATCATATGACAGCCACCTTCAGCTCCTGCAACCAGACTTCCTGGAACGAGCTGTCCTCTCGAAATGTGAACTCAAATAATCCTTTCATTCTTGAATTGCTCTATTTTTTTTTTTTTTTGAGACAGGGTTTCTCTGTGTAGCCCTGGCTGTCCTGGAACTCACTCAGGAGACCAGGCTGGCCTCGACCTCAGAAATCCGCCTGCCTCTGCCTACCAAGGGCTGGGATTAAAGGCGTGAGCCACCACTGCCCGGCCCCTTAAGGTGCTCTTATTGTGCATTTCATCACAGCACTGAGACAGGTAATTCACCCAGCAATGCTAGGATTCTGTTCCCATGCTCCATCAAATAACCGGTTTTCATGTTTTTTTCCTTGTTTAATAATTTTTAGCCCTCTAAATTATCCCTAATAATTGAAGTATAATCTGGGTTTTAATTAATGCATTTGCTAAAACACAGTACATGCAGATACTGTTCTCACAGTAAAGGAGATGCGTTTGCAAATCTGCTCTTAATGGGATGTTTTGAATTCTTCCCACGAGTACATTAGGCTACTGCTCACTCACAATGAAGATGCCCCAGGAAGCATCTCATTCCTCCACTCAGCGTGAAGGATTGTTCTGGAGAAACTGAAAGTGCTATTCACATAATTAACAATTAGAGTTGTTATTAGAGTTGGGCGTCCGCTCAGTACCCAGATATCTGTAGGTCTGGGTCCTTGCCTGCTAGACAAGGTCAGGGCTGACCAAGCATGTATCGATCAGAGTGGACAAGCTGAGTTCACATGGACCGTGTGTGTGTGTGTGTGTGTGTGTGTGTGTGTGTGTGTGTGCGCGTGAGAGAGAGAGAGAGAGAGAGAGAGGGTAAGAGAGAAAGAGAGGGAGAGAGAGAGGGAGGGGAAGAGAGAGAGAGGGAGAGAGAGAGGGAGAGAGAGAAACAGAATGTGTGTGTGTATGTGAGAGAGTATGAGAGTATGTGTGTGTGTGTGTGTGCACGTGCACATGTGTGTGTGTGTGTGTGTGAGAGAGAGAGAGAGAGAGAGAGAGAGAGAGAGAGAGAGAGAGAGAGAGGGAGAGAGAGAGAAAGAGAGAATGTGTGTGTATATGTGAGAGAGTATGAGAGTATGTGTGTGTGTGTGCGTGTGAGAGAGGGGGGGTGCACCAAGGGCCTCTGAATATGCTAGGATCAGAAACACACATCTAAGACATTGCTGCAGGCTAAGATCAGGTCTCTTGGCTCTCTTCTTGGTTGGCCTGGGCAATAGGCAGGCTAGTGCCTAACTCCACCCCCAGCTCCTGAATCTTGCCCAGATTGTTCCCCTGAAGAAAACCTTGACTTGCTGATTATTCCACGGCTTTGAAAGCTGCTGTCTGTTCCCTTCAACAAGGAAGAAACAGCTTGCCTCTGAAGAGTGTGGAAAGCAGGGTCATGAGGTCCCCAGTGTCTCTCAACTCAGTCACATAATTATTTAAAATTGCTTTCACCTCCTGGTCTTCATACCTGCCATTCGAGCTTTCAGATTTCACTTCTTGCAAGTCCAGATCTTAGTGCAGAGGGATAGAGCAGGAGAGGATGGAAGGGACAGGGACTATGGAGTGCATACCTGTTGGCAGTGTGGACCATTAGGTGCGGCAGGCGAGACCCTCCATGGCAACAGATGTCAGCTGACTGAGGCTGGGAATGTCTACAGCTCGGTGTTGTCCAAGGCCCCAAGGTGCTGTTGAGAGCAAACCCTTACATAGCAAGTCTGTAGAAGCAGGCCACCAATAACGGTAGCCAGAGTGGCAAGTCACCCCTAGTAAAGCAGTAGGACTAGAATGAGTGCTCATGTAAGAATTGAGCAAATAGGGACACCTCATAAAAATACCAAGGAGCAAGGAATGTCCATTTAGCCTAAAGACAGAGCTTCAGAAAGGTTTACAGAGCAAACACCCAACCTCAAGAAATGTCTGGTTCCAGGAAACATCCCTGGGAGGGTAGATTCCCCCCACCCCTCCTACATGCAATTGGTATCTCCCCTTCACCTGGGACATAAAGGTCAATGGGCTCCACCAATGAGAGATAACCAACTCATGCTGTTAACCTATGTGTTGGGAAGGTATAAAAAGTGTGTGCTTTTGTTCGTGGTCATCGCCTTTGCTCTGAATGCAGGACGACCCCAGTCTACTGGCAATAAAAACCTCATGCAATTTGTAGCGGTCTCCCTCCTGATTCTTCGTGAGTGGGGGACCCACGCCGAATCTAACACTCACCCACTGAGAACTTTCAGAATGGGAGTGTGTGGCTTGGATAAACCATGAAAGAACCATTATAAGGAAAAGTAGCAAAAGATAGCCAAGTGTAAGACTCTGATGAGCCTTAGCTTACCAGAGAACCCCCTGAGTGAATCACATGGAGCCCGATTGATGCAAAGAACATGAGGATTTTTATTTCAGTGTACTGAGGCCGTCCCTGACCCTCAGGAAAGGAGGCGACCCCGCACAGCTTGTTCAGTGAGCTCTTATACAATCTTCAGAGCAGCAGCCATTAGACACAATGTGATTGGTAGAACAGTGTAACTTTTAAAACTGATTGGTCTTTAGACTTCCCTTGTCTGAAGGTGAGCAAAGGTCCACCCTGCAGAATGTGCCCCCACCCACAGGTAGTTTCTCACCCTGTGTTCTGAGGAATGTTGGCTAGCCTTTCCCTTCCTCCTGGTGTTTTTCTGAGATGTCCTTGTTTACTCAGATCTTACACAAGAGTTTTTCTCCCAAAGGAAGAGGTACCATGGTCTCCTGTAAACCCACAGAGGAATATTTGGTTCCCTTCCTAGATTTCAGAGAATGACTTTCAGAGTCACTCAGCTGAGGGACAAAGGTCAGAGGTGTTCTGAAGGAGGGTTGAACACAGTCACTACAGAGCCGGTCTATATTTTCTCTAACAAGCATGAAGCCCTTGCATGTTTCAGTATATGTTTATGATGTCACCCTGAGAGGGATGGAGAGATGGGGAAGGAACCAGGTGGGAGCCATTGGAGAAAGTGCTCGGTGCTCACCCACTCCAAATGCTGCCACATTGCCATATTGATTATTTTGATCCAAAAGGAATTGATTGACAGCCACCCGATATAATATGTCTTATTTCTCTTTGACTGAATAAAATAAGATATAAATTTCTACTTTTTCACAAGATGTTTTCATTTACGAGGCATTTTTTTTCATGAGTAAAGTCATCTGAATCAGAAAGAGAGCTAGGGAGTTCAGTCACCTGAGGCTCCCATCTTCCTAGCTGGTCTCCTGCAGTCAACGTACATTTTCTTCCCTTCCTTGATTTGCCTCCTGACCCATGCACCCCAGTCCCTTTCTACAGCTTATCATTGAGCCTCTTACTTTTGTGAGATTCTGTGAGATGTGTATATATACATATACATATACAGTTAATTTTCATCTCCTGTTCATCTGTTCTGTGTCACTTCAAATTGACCTGTTAAAGAATCAGAAGGCTGCAAGTTCAATAGTTTTCCTCCTTTACCCTTGGGAAGTTTCAGGCCAGGAGGAGTTCTAATATGCAGGGGACACTATGAAGATCGCCTGGCTCCTCCTGGCTGACGCTTCTCTTCCCACCTGCCTGAGCACAGATTTCCCATGTTACTGTCACACCGAGTGAGGCTTTGCTGAGGCGGCACTGGCAGTTGTCCCTGAGTCCTCACCTCATATCCCTTCCCTGATATTATCACGGTTGTCGCTGCAGATACCACAACTTCACACCAAAGGGAACAAGGGGTAATTTATTCTGAGGCCAAATATGAGTGACCAAGGCCCAGGAAGACAGCCAGGTCACCCCAGGTCCCACATTCCCACATGGAGACAGTTTCGTGAGGTTTTGCAGTAGCAGAATGAAGGAAGCCATAAATGAAGGCAATTGTATAAAATTGGTGAGCGTATCAGAGGAGCAGGGTGCAGCCAGGCAGATCCCTCAGATGTTATCTGATAACACTCTTAGCCATTCTATTGGTGGAGAATAAAATATTCTTCTATTTATCAGGATGGTAGGGCTGATAGAGAGGTGGGCAAGGAATGGGTTTTCGGGGGGATACCAAAGATGTTAGATTCGGGAATGGATGTCCCACTCACAAAGACACAGAGATGGAGATCAGTGCAATAAGCAAGAGGTTTTAATGATCCAGTATACTGGGGTCGTCTCACAATCTGGGCAAAGGAGACTCCGAGGAACAAAAGCACACATTCTTTATACCCTTCCAGAACATAGGTTTACAGCATGAGTTGATTATCTTTCTCATTGTTCTTTGTTTCCATTGACCTTTGTGTCCTAGGTGAGGAAGAGATACCTGTTGCACATAGAAGGAGTGGGGGAAGATCCACTCCTTACTGGAGACATTTCCTGGAACCAGGCATTACTCCTGGCAATTAGGGCATCTCCTGGGGATGGATGTTTATTCAGTAAACTCTTTTGAAGTTCTCTGACTTTAAGCTTAATGGACATTCCTGACTTCCCAGTATTTTTATGAGGTGTCCTTGTTTGCTCAATTCTTACATTTCCTCCCTTTCTTGGCAATATCGCAATCTTGAGATTATGCGTTATACTGCTATATCTCATTGTGGTTCACTTCCTGATATTGCTGCCTCAACATCGTAATCTGTACTGTACTGACACACTCTCTAATGAAGGCAACCAAGTGATTTAGAATGCAGGGGCCAAAGGTAAGTAATAATAGGAGTATAATCAGCGGTCCTAGAAGTATAGAGATTAAAGTTGTGAACCAAGGGGAGGAATTGAACCAGGTTTCAAACCAGCTTTTGCCTTGAGCTCTTTCTCTTTTTCTTTGTTCTAAACCCTCTCTAATCTTAGCTAAATTGTCTTTGGCTCTTCCTGAGTGGTCTAAGTAAAAACAACACTCTTCCTTTAGTGCAGCACACGGACCTCCTTCTTTAAGGAATAGCAGGTCTAATCCTCTCCTATTCTGAAGGACTACCTCTGAGAGGGAGGTCAGAGATTCTTAGAGGTCAGTCCCTCAAGCTATAAAAGAATCACCCTTTTGGTGGCCAGGACAGTGAATAATACTTACTTTTGCTGGTTCGTACAAGGCTTCTAGAAGTGCCAAAATCTCAGGCTTGTTCTTGACTTCTTTTCCTCCCGAGGTCGGTAGTCCCCGCTGCTGATAGATGGTGCCAAGGACATGGGCCATAACGAAGGCATATCTACTATCTGTGTAGATGTTGATCTCTTTGCCTTAACCTAGCTCGAGAGCTTTTGTGAGGGCAATGAGCTCGGCTCTCTGAGCAGAGGTTCCCTCTGGCAGAGTTTGTGCTCATACAACCTGTTGTCCATCCACCACGGCCACAACTGTTCTCCTCTGCCCCTTTTCTACGTAACTGCTCCCATCTGTGAACCAAGTCTTTTCTGCATCAGCCAAGGGCCGGCCAGACAGGTCTTTGGAGCAGCTGTGTGCCTCAGTAAGCACTTGCTGACAGTCATGGATGGGAGGCTCGATGTCGGGGTCTGGGAGAAGGGTGGCTGGATTTAGGCCATGGGGGGTGCAAACGTGATCCTGTCAGAATTGAGTAGCAAAGTCTGATAATGTGTCATTCAGGTGTTAGTGCGCCATCAACTGGGGAGGGGGGCTGGCAGACCACACTCTTTAGGGCGTGTGGAGCAGATATTACCAGGTCTTGTCCCAGAGTCAACTTATCAGCATCTTTAACCAACACTGCGACCATGGCCATGAGAACCTGGATATCCATAGGCGACAGAAGCCTGCCATGCCCAGGAACTCTCTAACCTGTTTCTGACTTGTGGGCGGTGGGATGTGAAATACAGTTTCTTTTCTGGTGTCTGATTGCCATCTCTTCCCTTCCCTGAGCAAATAACCCAGGTAACTGACCTTTGGGTGGCATATTTGGGCTTTCTTGGCTGAGGCGAGGTAGCCTAACTCTCTCAGTTCCGTGAGTAGACGTTTGGTTCCTTCCAAACACAGTTCCTTGCTGGATGCAGCTAAAAGAAGGTCATACACGTACTGCAAGAGAGTTACCCGGGGATTGGATGCTCGGAAGGTGGCTAAGTCTTGATGTAGGACATCATCAAAAACAGTGGGGGAGTTCTTGAAGTTCTGAGGCAAATGGGTCCATGTGAGCTGGCCTGTTATACCTGACTCGGGGTCTTTCCATTCAAAGGCAAAGTACTCTTGGCTCTTAGGGGCCAGTGACAGGCAGAAGAAGGCATCTTTGAGATCCAGTATAGTATACCAGGTCCTAGAGGGAGGCAAGGAACTTAAAAGGTTATACTGGTTAGGGACCGTAGGGTGGAGGTCAGACACCAGTTTGTTTACTTCCCTGAGGTCCTGGACAGGTCCATAGTCATTGGACCCTGGCTTTCGTACTGGGAGGAGGGTAGTATTCCATGCGGACTGGCACCTCCTCAGGATCCCCAATTGGAGGAGGCATAGGATGTGGGGCGGGATCCCATCTCGGGCTTCTTTGGACATAGGATACTGGGCTCCTTATGATCCCAGCAGTGGACATAGTTGCTGGGCTGGACTGAGCCTTCAGCTCTCCATGGACCAGAGGCTGGTTCTTAGCTTTCCCCATTCCGGCTGTCTTAGCCCAAACCTGTGGGAAGTTCTGTAACCACCAATCTGCATCTTCAAGCGTGCAATCTTTATTCTCGAAGAGTTGGTGCTCATCTTCTAGTTTCATAGTCAGCACCTGGATGGGTTCTCCCCGTGGACCCCTGACCTGGAGTCCTTCTGGGAGGAAATGAATCTGTGCTTCCATCTTAGTGAGAAGGTCTCTCCCTAACAAGGGGCAAGGGCATTCTGGGATGACAATGAACAAGTGGGATACCCGGCCCACTCCTAGGTCCACTGTTCTTCAGGTAGTCCATGAGTATTGTTTGTTGCCAGTGGCCCCTTGGACCCAGGACTTCTTTTTGGGAATCAGCCCATCTGATTGTAGGAGGACTGAATATTGTGCCCCTGTGTCCACCAGAAATTGGGTGGGCTTCCCCTCCACAGTAAGGATTACCCTGGGTTCCGGGAGGGGATCCAAACCCCATCCCCTCTATTCACTGTCACTGTTCTCTTGAATGGCCAGCACTTTAGGCCCTGCTGACTTTCTATCTGAAACATAGGGCCCCTTTTTCTTCTTTTTGAGGCAATCTCTCGCCCAATACCCCTTTTCTTTACAGTAAGCACATTGATCCTTGGCCAGGGTCTCTCTTTGGTTGCCAGGTACTCTCTACTAGGTTCCCTAGTATCTCTAACTACTGTGTCCAAGATTCTATGAAGATTCCTTTCCTGTCTCTTTTCTCTTCTTAATTCTCTAGCTTCCTGCTCTTTCTGTTTCCTATCTTCTTTTTCTTCTTCTGTCTCCCGGTTATAAAATACTTTCTCAGCCACCTGCACTAACTCTCTCAAAGACTTATCTTGTAACCCATTTGATTTCTGCAACTTCTTCCTGATATCTCTGCTCAACTGGTTGATAAAAGCAATTGTAACAGTAACCTTATGATCTTCACTGCTGGGATCATAAGGAGTGAACTGGTGGAAAGCCTCCATGAGCCTCTCTAAGAAAGCTGAAGGAGACTCATTTGGCCCCTGGATCACCTCTCTTACCTTAGTCAAATTAGTGGGGTGTCTTGCTGCTCCCTTGAGACCTGCCAACAGAGCCTGGAGGAAAACTTTCAAGTGTTCTCTACCTTCAGGCCTGTTGTAGTCTCAGTTGGGTCTGGTCAGCAGAAAACCCGCATCAATATCTACTCATAGGAGGGAGGGTCGCCTGTCCACCACAGGGACATTCTTCCTGGCCTAGAGGAGGATATACTGTTTCTCCTCGGTGGTGAACAGAACCTGTAACAGTTGTTGACAATCATCCCAGGTGGGCTGATGGGAAGAGAGGAGGGATTCAATGAGGTTAGTCAGGCTCTGAGGGTTTTCAGAGAAGGATGGGTTGTGGATCTTCCAGTCATACAAATCAGTCACTGAGAATGGCCAATACTGCAGGAGCTGGTGGCCCTGCTCATTGGGAGGTCATAGGCCTGGAGGGGCAAAATGTTGGTCTTGTCAAGGACTGTTCCCTTCTTGCTGCGGGTCCCATGGGCATGTCCCTCCCATTCCAAGGGTGAAGCTTCTGCACCTCTCTCCTCCTCTGGTGGGGCCAAAGGACCTGCAGCCAACAGTGCCGGGGGTCCTGTGGCTGGACCTACACGAGGTTGGAGTGTTGGGGGTATAGGGAGGAGGGAGATCCAAGAGGAGAAAGTCAGCCTCGGTGTCTGAGAGGACATTTTTCTTGGCTTGGTCCTGTACAATGAGGACAGACACCCATGGATGAACCCAGTGGGGAGGGGTTAGATACCAAATCTTCCCAGACCAGGATATACAGGATCTGGTCTGGGTGACTCCCAGGGCCTGTTCTAAAGGCGCGCTGTTTGACTAATCACATAGGAGTCAAAGTGAAAGAGCCATTGACTGGCCACCCCATCTTGAAGGAAGGCCATTCTGAAGCACAAAGACTCTTCCATTTATACTTTTTCACTTCTACTGGGATATTGTGGGCCCTAGACCTAACTTCTGCCCAATGTTTAAGAGTCAAACTCAGGGGGGTAGACACAATTTGCCCCATGCTGTCCAAAAATATTGTCAGTCCACTTCCACACACAAACAAAAAGACAGAGATTGACAGACCGAGGCACCCCTGCCACAAGTGCCACAAACAGAAAACAAAAGAATTCGATAGTGGCTTCCTTGCCACCACCCTCAGATGGAATCGAACCCTTTCGGATCCAAGTTCCCAGACAGAGTCCAGAGTGTCCAGGACTCTCGCACTCTCGCAGTCTGCGGCATCAAAGGTACGTCTACCTGCCTTGCAAGACCTCCAAGAAACTGCTGCGGCCACACAGATCAAAGGCACAGATTCAGAAAGTCAGATACACGTTTAAACAGACACAGGACAACCGCGGTACCTGCTCGAGCACGATCCTCTGATCTCCAGTCACTGGTCTCTGATTGAGAGTGCGGATGCTTGTCTGTTTTATCTACTGATGTGTGACAAGAGCCAAATGAATGCCTCATGCCCAGGAGGGGGTCAAGGGTTGTTTATTAACTGAATAATGAACAAAACGAGTTCAGGTAAACCAGTCAGAGACTTAGCAACAAAGCCAACCTGGAAGTCTAGAAGAACCTCCTTCTAAATACTGCATAAGGAAAAAAAAATGAAGCCTTAATACTCAAAGCTGAATGATAGAACTGCACTTGGCTAAAAGGTTCTCAACAAGTTCAATTGGCTAAGAAATCCCAGCCAATGGGATTTCTTCTTGTAAGATCCGAGTAAACAGGGGCATCTCAGAAAAACACTGGGAGGCCAGCAATTTCCTTAATAAGCTCAGGAACTTTGGGAAGGTAGTGGAACTCTCTGGAAAGGAAAGGCTAATTAACATTTCTCAGATTACAGGGTGAGAACCAACCTGCAGGTGGGGACACATTCCATAGGTGGACCTTTGCCCACCTTCAGACAAGGGAAGTCCTTGCTACCTCATTCTCTGAAGACCAATCAGTTTAAAAATTCACACTGTTTTGCCAATCACATTGTGTCTAATGGCTGCTGCCCTGAAAACTGTATAAAAGCTCACTGAACAAGCTGTGCGGGGTTGTCACCTCTCCTTAGGGTCTGGGATAGCCCCAGTGCACTGGAATATTAAAAATCCTTTTGCTTTTTTTTGCATCGACCAGGCTCCATGTGATTCACTCAGGGAGTCTCCAGTAAGCTAAGGCTCGACAGGGTCTTACATTCTCTCTGTTGATAATCCTGCCTGATTCTAGTGGCCATTGTTACCTGTTTCTGGTACAACTTTATTTAGATGTCACGTGAGTTATAGTTTTAAGACGTGGTGCTCTGCAAAGGTTTTATTGTTGGTTGATGTTTCCTGCTGGCCCTGAAGAGCTAAGTGTGGGGAGCTGGTGGGATTGGCCCTGGTGAAGGAATGGGAGTGGAAGAGAAAAATATCAGAGCAAATATCAGAGTGAAGCTGGGCTCCTCAGGAGGAGGGGGATGAATCATTCTGACCCTGGCATTTGGACTCCATCACAGCTATCATCTCAAAGGGAATTAGTTTATTCTGGAGCCATTTTGAATGACCGTGGTCCTGGAACACAGATTCAGGTTGCCCCCAATTCAATGTTCCAACGCAAAAGCAGTATCATGAAGTTTTTATAGTTTTATAGGACAAAGAAAGTCATACATAAATCAAGGCAATTTAAAATACATTAGTGACTATGCCAGGTGGCTACACTGAGACAAGGGGAGCTATTTTGTAGGCTCAAGACGCTATCTGATGACATTCTCAGCTCTTGGATTGGTGGAAGCTGGTGTTCTGCTAAGTTAATAGCTTCTAAGAGGTTTTTATTTATTATCATAAGATGTTAGTTCTAAGTTAATAGCTTCTAAGAGGCTTTTACTTATTATCGTGAGGTGTTAGTTCAGATACAGAGAGGGCTGTTCCAGAGGCTCAAACTAGCCCAAGAAAAAGTAATTCGCCTCTGAATCTACAAAATCCCAATGTCTCTATAGAAATGAAATTCCAAATGGATCCATCATCAGTCCTGGCAGACACACACTCCTTCCTGGAGGTTGTTTGTTTGTTTTTCTTCACAGAAAGATGCGGTTTCTTTTCAAGTCCGTATGGCTGGATACACAATGTTTGAATAAATAGGGATAAATGCTCTCATGAGAGAGCACCAGATCCAGTTGTAGCATCTTGCTTTCCCCTCCTTGGCTTGTGTTGATAATGACATCATCATTTGGTTTACTTTTAGCCTTTCCCCCAGCCCCTCAAGATTTGTCAGTTTTCTTTGACCAGGTTCTTCTGTAAAGTCCTTTCCTTCCTCCTCTGTAGCAGTTGGCATTGAGTGTTGTCCTGGTAATACTGTTTGGAGTTTGTAAAGCTGTGGCGATGGCCAGGCTTCCCTTGTCACCATCTGTGAACTCAGAAGGTCACAGGACGGCGTTGACTGCTCACCCCAGGTCATATCCCCAGTGGGCTCTAGTGCCCTTGTGAAGGCTTCAAGTCACTATGAGATCAGCTGAGTGGGCTTGTCACAGGGACCTGGTTCTTAATGATGCTTATGTTAGTGGACCCTGACGGCCATAGCAAACTAGGCTCAGCCACCCGTCCTCAATAGTTAGACAGGCAATAGTAAAAAGCAGAGGAAGGAGATTTCATTCCATGTGACCATGGGGGGGGGAGGGAAGAGGGGGAGAGCAAATACAAAGTTGAGTGACGTTCCTGCCCTGCATGCCCATCTTGGGGGAGTCTTGATGGTGTATTGAGGGTAAAGGTACGTATAACTCGGTAGTCTAGTCAAGATGTGGTCCTATCCATCACTGGTCTACTATTATTTTACCTCAGCTCTAGTCTTTCCTGCAAGGTGGTCTGACAACTCCTGAGACATTCTAGTTCATTCCAGTTCCTTGGAGATTATGGTCTCAATAGGCTGATGGTCGAAAGGAGGGATCCTAATGTCTCCTTGGGCAATCTTCTCTCCTGACAGGATGGTTGCATCTTCTCCAGGTCCCTAGGGAAGCTCAGCTTACTGTGAGCCCATTTTAGGAACAGATTAACTCCAAGGAGTTCATGGTGGATCTGAGATCTGACCACAAGGTCTGTGGGTCTTGGAACCAGACAAGACTTGGCATCTGAGCCTTGTTCTCCGATAGCTAACCAGGGCTAACCAGAGCTCCATTCCATATGCTCACAGAGAAGATTTTCATGTGGTGTTTGGCCTGGATGGAGCAAGGACCCAGGGATAGCCTAGAGCAGTGGTTCCTAATGCTGTGACCCTATAATGCAGTTCTTCATGTTGTGGTGACTCCAGCCATAAAGTTACATCGTTGCTACTTTAGACCTGTGATTTTGCTACTGTTATGAATTGTAATGTAAATATCTGATGTGTAAGATATATGATATGTGACATGTGACCCCAAAGGAGTCTCAGCCCACAGGCTGAGAACCACTGGCTTAGAAGACAGAAGAGAGAAAGACTTGTTAAATCTGGGACGAACTTGGACATTAACAAGCTCTAAAGAAGGAAAAGCTATTTCTGAGCATCTCAGGGGAAGCTTCAGGCCCCAGCAGCTGATCTGCTGGAAACAGTGAGCAGAGCATTGTAAGAATTGAGCAAAAGGGACTCCTCATAAAAATAGTGACAAGCCAAGAATGTCTATTAAGCCTAAAAACAGAGCTTCAGAAGAGTTTACTTATCAAATATCCATCCCCAGGAGATGCTCTATTTGGAGGGAGTAATACCCAGTTCCAGGAAACTTCTCCAGTAGGGGGTGAATCTCCCCCCACCTCACAACAGGTATCTCCTCCTCACCTGGGGCACAAAGGTCAATGGAAACAAAGAGCATTGAGAGATAACCAACTCATGCTGTAATCCTATGTTCCAGGAGGGTATAATAAGTATGTGCTTTTGTTCTCGGGGCCTTTGCCTGAATGTGGGACTACCCCAGAATACTGGATTATTAAAAAACTCATGCAGATTGCAGCGATCTTTGTCTCTGTGTCTTTGTGACTCGCCTCTCCGAATCTTTTTGTTTGTTTGCTTGGGTTTTTTATTAGATATTTTCTTTATTTGCATGTCATATGATTTCTCCTTTCCTAGTTTCCCCTCCAAAAAACAAACAAACAAAAACAACAAGAACAAACCCCTGTTGCCTCCCCCCTCCCCATGCTTGCCACCCCACCCTCTCCCACTCATTGGCCCTGGCATTCCCGTACACTGGGGCACAGAATCTTCACAGGGCCAAGAGCCTCTCCTCCCATTGATGACCGACTTTGCAATCCTATACTATACACATGCTGCCAGAACAATCAGCCCCACCATGTATAGTCCTTGGTTGGTGGTTGAGTCCCTGGGAGCTCTGAGGGTACTAGTTAGTTCATACTGTTGTTCATTCTAAGGGGCTGCAAACCCTTCAGCTCCTTTGGTCCTTTCTCTAACTCCTTCATTGGGGACCCTGTACTCAGTTCAATGGATGGCTGTGAGCCTCTACATCTGTATTAGTCAGGTACTATCAGAGCCTCTCAGGAGATAGCTAGATTAGGCTGACTTGTCCTTCCTTCAGTTTCTGCTCCATAGTTAGTCTCTGCAACTCCTTCTAGGGGTATTTTGTTCCCCCTTTTAAGAAGGAATTAAATGTCCACATTTTAGTCTTCTTTCTTCTTGAGTTTCTTGTGGTTTGTGGGTTGTTCTTCCTGTAGTCTATGTCTTTTTATTGGGGAATTGAGTCCATTGATATTAATAGATGTTAAGGAAAAGTAATTGT
>NW_022196891.1:89860724-89864289 GCF_008632895.1 Mastomys coucha | reverse complement strand
CTCTTCTATACCTATTATCCTTATGTTTGGTCTTCTCATTGTGTCCTGGATTTCCTGGATGTTTTGGGGTTAGGATCTTTTTGCTTTTTGCATTTTGCATTTTCTTTGACTGTTGTGTCAATGTTTTCTATGGTATCTTCTGCCCCTGAGATTTTCTCTTCTATCTCTTGTATTCTGTTGGTGGTGCTTGCATCTGTGTTTCCTGACTTCTTTCCTAAGATTTCTAACTCCAGAGTTGTCTCTCTTTGTGACTTCTTAATTGTTTCTACTTCCATTTTTAGGTCCTGGATGGTTTTGCTCAATTCCTTCACTTGTTTGTGTTTTCCTGTAATTCCTTAAGGGATTTTTGTGTTTCTTCTTTAAGGGCTTGTACCTCTTTACCTGTGTTCTCCTGTATTTCTTTAAGGGAGTTATTCACGTCCTTCTTAAATTCCTCTAACACCATAGTGAGATATGATTTTAGATCCAAATCTTGCCTTTCTGGTGTTTTGAGATATCCAGGACTTGCTGTGGTGGGAATATTACATTCTGATGAAGCCAAGTAGTCTTGGTTTCTGTTGGTAGAATTTTTTCATTTGCCTTTCGCCATCTGTTGATCTCTGGTGTTAGATGTTCTTGCTGTCTCTGACCAGAGCTTGTTCCTCTTGTGGGTCTGTAAACCTGTGTCGCTACTTCTGGGAGATCAGCTCTCCACTGGTAAATCCCGGGTGCAGATGGGTGAGACCCTGGGTTAAAGCACTTCCTGGAAGCAGGCTCTCCACTCGCAGGGAAGGGGCAGAGAGGGTTGCAGATCCACTGCTGTCACTTGGAGGCTGAGAGGATCCTGTGCCTGCTGCCCTGCAACTCCCCTGCCACCTCTCCTAATCTTCCAGCACTGTGTGAAGGAGCAGGTCTGCTGATTCCCTTGGATACCTCCATTTGCAGTTGCCTTTTCCAGGCTTGGCTCCTAGGAGAACTCCTGAGGGAGAGCTGTGCAGACCAGAAAGCTGAAACACAAAGCCAACCCAGGAATCATTGTGTTCAGAGAAGTGGCTTTCTGGCCACATCAGTCCCCTTTAGGATCCTTCCCATGCTTAAAATCCCTGTGTGTCCTCAGGCAAAACTCCATAATGAGACTATTACTCACAAATAATAGTCTCAAGGACAGTGAATCAGGGACCCTCTGGCCTGCTGGTGGCATTGCACGGGAACTTTAAATTGAGGTCAGTGGCATTTAACCTGAATGCCACATCTTAATTTCTGTCAAGTGAAAACTCTATATGGGAAAAGACTCTGAAGATTTTCCACTACTAAGAAAACTGTTCCAGCACAGAGAATTTTACTTTCAATTTAGAAAAAACACTTAAAATATGAAATTGAAAAAAGTATTTTTTTTAAATAATAGAAGACAAAAATAGCAAGGAGGCACAGGAATAAAGTTTATGTAATAAACTGAAAGCAGCAAAAGTATGTTTAAGTACTTTATTATGCAGCTGTGCTTTAAACCCTTCAAGGAGAAGCATGTGCACATGTGGTCATACACACACACACACACACACACAAACACACACACTCCTTGACTAAGGAGATGGACAATGATTTCTTTATGCACCCTTAAATGCTATAATACTGTAGAAGGGTTCAGACTGAGTCCACACAGACCTGTGTTGGGAAAAGCAGTATTTCCTATGTATCAAGCCAAATTCTGGGGGTGGTACTCCTGGTATTTACAATTTATACAAATTATACTCTGTGTGTGTGTGTGTGTGTGTGTGTGCGTGTGTGTGTGTGTGCCCATTTTAAGAAGACCTCATAAGTGTGAAGTCTGTAGAGGATGTTAAAGGTCTAGGGTTGGGAAGAGCTGATGTAATTTTGGGTCTCAATATAGTTTTGTAGAAAGAATTCCTTCCTCTTTGGATCCCCTGTAATTACTGCTTGATTGAGGTTTGCCTCACAATCCAAAGTCTATTGCTCTGAATGCTAGCCATGGTTTTAAAATACCTTTGCCACAATCACCAAGCTGGTGATTGTTCCATAGCCTAGCCAAGTTGAGTCAACCATATAGATCTGGAATATGGGAGAAAGGTAGAGCTAGATGGTTAAGTGGAAGGTTGGTCGCCTACAGAAAACAACTTCAGCCTAGAGTCTGGGTGCTAAACACACCAGAGGAGTCTGATCTACATATAGGACTCCCAAGGAGCCTGTTGCTGTGGCTATAATTCTACTAAAATCCATCTGAAGGAGCAGTTTCTAATGTACTATCCACATTTAACTTTCCTGTGGCTTGTGACACTGGTTCAAATGGTTTCCTTCCCACCCCCCTCTCCATTCCAGTTGCGTCATCTAAGTGACCATCATCCAGTGACCCCATCACTGGTCATTCTCTAAGACAGACACTTAGAATTCAGGGCGGCCTCCCCACGTGTGGTGAGTGAGCACCACACACCTGCCAAGTCAGGCAAGGAACTGAAGGAACAACACTGTCCATTCCCTCCTGAACTCACTGAGGGCCTAACCTCCTCTGGCTTTGAGCCCATGTGCATAGAGCTAGCTCAGTAGTCAGAGACAACAACTTCAGTTGCTCCTCGGTGTGAAGTGGGGAGCCATTACAGGGTTTCAGTAGAGGAGTGAAGGGTCATGGGATTTTAAGGATCGTCCTAGTGTCTTCATTGGAAGTGGCCTTTGCAGGAACAGAAGAGCTTTGAAGTCCAGGTGCTGAGGAACCAAAAGTCTGAGTTTAGTTTTTAGGTAGACCTTAAAGTTTTTGGTGAGTTGGATGTGAGGGTTTGGGACTCAGAGATGGATACAGGATTCTGGGTGGCTGAAGGATGTAGCTGCTA
Organism: Mastomys coucha; assembly: GCF_008632895.1. Lineage (NCBI taxonomy): Eukaryota > Metazoa > Chordata > Mammalia > Rodentia > Muridae > Mastomys > Mastomys coucha. The sequence continues at coordinate 89,861,470 of NW_022196891.1, read as the reverse complement.
TGACTCGGGATGGGGGAGGCCATGGGGAAGCAAACCCAAGGGGGGGGAATGAAGAGTTGCATTTGGGATGTGTAAGTGTGCAGCAGCTCCTGGACATCAGAGAAGGTATGCACAAGTGCAGGAAGACGAAGGCCCCAGAGGCAGGAGAGTGTCTGTGGTGAATGAAGCCTGGGCCCATGGACACAAGTGGTGTGCAGAGGACTGGGGGCTCTGCTTTCCGAGCCAGGCGAGAATCATCAAGTCATGCCGGGAGTGAGGGGACAGCAAGGAGGACCTGGTGTACTGGTGGTTAATCAAAAATCAGTGTTTGGGATCAGATTACAATATATAAATGTTGTAAATAAAGATAACATTAAGACACAATATTATTCAATGTATTAACATTTCTTAACTGTTTTACTTCACCTGTATTAGCTGTTTATTCCAAAAAAGCAAATTTATGTGCATACAGTAGATATACATTGAAGATTATGTGATAGATTGCATCTGGGACAATGTAGTAGATGTTGCTTAAGGTGTCAGGAATTAGGAGGCCTCAGTGCTATCTGGGATACTGGTCTGGGTGCTGGTCTGAATACTGTCTGAGGTGCTGGCCTAAGTGCTCTCTGGGGTACTGGCCTGAGTACTGTCTGAGGTGCTGGTCTGAGTGTTCTCTGGGGTAGTAGTCTGAGTGCTGGCCTGAGTGCTTTCTGGGGTACTGGCCTGAGTACTGTCTGAGGTACTGGTCTGAGTGCTGTCTGGGGTAC
>NW_022196891.1:89747463-89860606 GCF_008632895.1 Mastomys coucha | reverse complement strand
GGTACTGGTCTGAGTGCTGTCTAAGGTGCTGGTCTGAGTGCTCTCTGGGGTAGTAGTCTGAGTGCTGGCCTGAGTGTTCTCTGGGGTAGTAGTCTGAGTGCTGGTCTGAGTGCTTTCTGGGGTACTGGCCTGAGTACTGTCTGAGGTGCTGGTCTGAGTGCTCTCTGGGGTAGTAGTCTGAGTGCTGGCCTGAGTGCTGTCTGAGGTACTGGTCTGAGTGCTGTCTGAGGTACTGGTCTGAGTGCTGTATGGGGTACTGGTCTGGGTGCTGGTCTGAGTGCTCTCTGAGTGCTGTCTTGGGTACTGGTTTGAGTGCTGACTGAATACTGTCTGAGTGCTGGTGTGAATGCTGACTGGCTGGCTCTCACTTCAAATCTGTGGCCATTTCTTACACAAGAGTGTGAAGCTGGATCCAAATGTTTTGTAGAATGCACCACACAAGAGCTTGTGCTTGCTATTACTGTGTGGCTTGGGTATGTAGCCTCGATGATGAATAAGCTTATGGGAATTTTTACCTGTGGATAAACGGTATCATTAAGCTTTTATGTTTTTTAAATAGGGATTATTATATTCATAAAGGTGTGCCCTACTTCAAGGGATCTTGTAGAATAATTACAACATGATTGTTAATATAATTTGATATCCCCTGCTGTGCAAAGTCAATCTGTCTTCCCTGATAATCCTTTTTTCTAGAGTAAGTGACTGAAAAAGAGCAAATTACCTTTCAAGTCCTAGTGGATCCTAAGCAGAAAGTCTCAGCTCGCAGCAAAGCTAGGGCCACTGGCTTTCAACTTAGAGCGACAGGACTTCAGAACGGAGTCATTTCTGTCATCTGTGGGTGCCGCTGACCAGCCAGACTGGAACTCCTTTTATGGTTGGGCCTGGCAACCATAGCTCCTCTGGTTTGTTGGTCTTGAAGTCAGTCAAGGGCATTCTCCAGCTGCCTGGCACAGAGAGGGCTAGAGAAGCTGCTGTTTTCAGCAGACTTCTGGGACCACTGAGACCCCAGCCTTCAAGGAAGTGGCCCCCAAAATACTAGGTTTGCTGCATTGGTTGCCATTAAACCATCAACCCCCATAATCAGTGTCACACACCCAGTCCCTGGAGGTATCTGGCTGTAGAAAATGCTAAGTAAGTGTTTAAGGGAGAAATTAAGTTCTTTAGTCCGAGGAATAAGTTTGTGGAGCAAGGTGTTTAAAACACTGATTTTTCCGATGCTACTGAATGCAGTAAAGCTGAGTTTTCCTCATGACAAGTGCTGTTGAGAATGTTGAGACTAATTACAGTATATGTGTGTGAGCATCTATCTCCTCTCGGACTCAGGACTTGAAGGGTTTCAGATCTGAGAGGTCTGGGCTGCCAAGATGCCTCAGTGAGTAAAGGTGCTTTCTGCCAAGCCTGATGACATGAGTTCAGTCCCTGGACCATATGATGGAAGGAGAGAACTGACTGCCCAAAGTTGTCCTCTGCTCTCCACGCACATGCTGTGGCATGCACACTCCCCTATAAACACACAGACACAGACACAGACACACACATACACACACACACACACACACACACACACACAGACACACACAAACAGACAGACACACAGATACACAGACACAGACAGACACACAGATACACAGACAGACACACACACAGTCAGACATACACAGACAGACAGACTGTAAAGAACACATAGACAAACATAAAAATTTTAAAAGATTTGAGTGGTTTTGGAGGGAAGGAGGAATTTTAGAGTAGTTGAATAGATTTTGTTGAGTGTCCCTCAATCAATCCATCAATCAATCAGTCAACCCATCAAATTGCGTTAAAAACTCTTAAGTGTTCCTGAAAGACCCCATAGGGAGTTCCCGCTCAAGTCCTGGGAGACATGCACCCGAAGAACACGACAGGCCATCTTGATGTAAAAAAACATGAGGCATTTTTATTTCAGAGCTCTGGTTCAACCCCCAATCTCACACAGGAGACCAGGAATTGACCACGAAGCCCAGAGGTTAGGGGATTTTATAGGAAAAAGGTCTGGGGAGACAAAGGAATTGGTGTGGCTATACATGATTGGCTATTTTGAATGTCGTTCGTGCAGATCAGAGTTGAGAATTCCTAAAAAAAAAAAATGAAATTCCTAGCAAGAGGGGGGAGAGTGCTATTCAAAGTTCATACTGACCCTTAGCTAACACTTAAGAAAACCAAATGGCCCAGGGTCCATCACTCAATGTCTGGCCAGGCGTGTCTCAGCTGCCTCGGCTCTGGGCACCTCCTTGCAATTTTTCTTATCTCTGAGATTTACACTCCCCTGGTCAGCTTTTCCCTGGCCCCTGTGGTTTTCAGCAATCCTCTCTAACCCTGGTCTCAAATTTAACTCTTTCAATCCCAGGCTTACGTGGGCAAGTTTGTGTTGGATTTTTTTAATTTTCTTTTTCATTCCAAAATCTAAAATGTTTAGAATGTGCTGAAAAGATGCTTTGAATCCTCTCATCATCCACCCAATCGTTTCCTGATGACCAGTGTGATCTCTTTAATCAATGTACTGAAGCATACCACTTTCTCCTCTTCCCAGAGCATGAAATACAAACAAGCGTGTTCTTCTTTGAAAGCCCTCTACTGCTTCTCATTGGTGTTCAGATAAAACCCAAGCTTGCTGGTACCCCTGGTCTCTTAAGATCTGGTGCCCACTTCTCTCTTCAACCTCTTTGTGTCCCACTTTCCCTCACCACCAAGCTCCAACCATGCTGACCACCCCAGTTGGGGTTACTCTCCTTGGAGACACTCCTAACTGGAACTTTCCTCTTTGGGTCCCTGCGTGTCTGTCTCTTTCTGACTACACAGAAAACCATTCCCTCCACAGGAAGGCTGCAGCTGCAGGGACACACTGTGTAGATACCTTGTTTGTATTTTGTCCTCAGTAGATTTTTATTGACACAATTATTTACCTCCTACAGCCAGAATATGAGAGTTGGGGACTTTGTTATGCCACAATGCATGGCATATAGAAGGCATGAATCTAGTATTGATTGATCCAATGAATATCAACACAGAGAGACACCTCAGTAGAATGAGGTGGAGTGTGTAAGGGTGTGTGAGTGGCTCGATAGAACTGGTCAGGGCAGGAATTCCCTGTGTTCCAGTCCTTCTCTTGTTCACTGCTGGGCACTCCCGGATCCTGCTCTCCATTGCTGTTCAGGCACTGCTGCCACCCCAGCCCATCCCCAGCAGCCTGCTTGCTGACCTGCTTGTACCCTGGAGTCAGTACGGCCTCTTTCCGAGCTGCATTGTGAGGCATCTTAGGCCTTTGTGTAGAGCATGCTTCTCCTACTGAGTTCTCTGGAAATAGAGTCTGAAAATGGAGGATTTGTGTGCACCAGGTGCAATGCTAAGCCACATTTCTGTTACATAATTCCTCTCATTGCCCTATGAATAGGGTCTTTCCATCCTCACTCTGGGAGCTGCAGCCCAGCAGTTCACGTGGCTTTCCAGACCCTGACAGATGTAAGCCCCCAGGGTCTGCTGGCACCTGCAGAGCATGTGTGCTTAGAGGAACTGAGGATGCCTGGAGCAAGGCAGCTGTGTTGAGATAAGTCAAAGTCAGATGGAGATTGGGAAGGACTGGTTTATGACATGAACAGCCCTTTCCTGTTAGGAACAATGGGAAACAGTGAGAATCTGTGCCTTTGGGGGCTGCCTGGGGCACCTGTGGGGCACGTGTGCTCAGAGAAACCAAGGCGGTCTGGAGCCGGACACCTGTGCTGCGGGAGGCGGAAGTCAGGTGGGGATGAGGGAGGGTGGTCTATTCTATGAGCGCATTTTATTGTAGTTGTTAACATTAAGAAGCAGCTAGAGCTGGTATCTTCAGGGCCTGCTTGGTAAGAGCTTGAAGATCTTGTGCTCAGGCTCAGTCTGCTGCCCAGCTGTGGTTCCTCCTGGCCATGGCTCAATGTAGATCACTTAGCCTCTCTGAACTCTAGTTCCTTCAGCTATAAACTCTGCCTGTCTCAGCACAGTTGAGCAGTGAATGTAGTACTGCTGTATTCTTGATACTCAGTAAGTGTTGTGGTTTAAGCGTGAAAAGCCCCACCCTAGGCTCACAGGTTTGAAGAGTTGATCAATCTCTAGATAGTGGCTGTTTGGAGGGTTGTAGAAACTTTAGGTTATAGAACCTTTAGGAGGCTCAAGAGATGCTGACTATAGGTGCCCCAGGTAGTAAAACTGGGGCTTTTGTCTGCAGTTGTGTGGATTATTTGTGGTGTGGATATTTAAATTTTAAAAAGCATTTAAAACTTGATGTGTATGACAAATGTTCTCCCTGAATATGTGTCTTTGTATCACTTGCATGCCTGATGCCTGGTGGAGGCCAGAGGAGGATGTAAGATTCCCTGGAACTGGAGTTACAGACTGTTGTGAGCCACCTTGTGGGTTCTGGAACTTGAACCCTGGTGCTCTGTAAAAAAAACGGTCAGTGCTCATGACTGCTGAGCCGGTCGTTCCAGCCCCTGTGGTGTGGAAAGTTGCTTATGTGAGACGTACTTTCACTGTAGCTGTAGGAAGGACACTGTCAATTTCAAACCAAATGAAAGGAGTCAGCTCCCCTTCAGACAGGTCTCCCCTCCAGACACTTCCAATCTTTGATTTTTGTGACAGGACAAAGTTGTCGTTTGCAAAGACCATTCTCAGAAACTGCAGGCCGAGTTACAACAGCAAAACCAAAACCCTTAGGATGTCTTAAGTAAAAATACTTACTGTAGATGTTCTTAGTCACAGGTGGTCTGGGCACATGTCTTACGAGTAACTGGAGATTATATTTCTTGAATCTCTGTCTTCCTGAATTTTGTAATTGTTCTTGGGAAAGACAGATGCTATCTAGAGTTCCTTTCTTCTCACTTACCCTGAGTCCACAGTCTGTAAACATGAAAGAACCTTGTGGGTGGAAGATAACCCCCAAGAAATCCTGTTATAGTGTCAGTAATCATTAACTGTCAGGTGGCCTGAGGTGCCAAGATTGCTGGTTGCATAGGTAGGCAGAGACGGCGCAGGATATAGAAACAGTTAGACACTAAGCAGTCATATTCCTTGCTGGGGGTGTTCTTTGTCCATTGCCTGGAGGCACAGAAGTCACTTCTCAGGTAGACTGACAGTCCAGGAGGCCAGCTTGATTGATTGTAGCATCAGACATCCTATGGGGAAAGGAGCAGAGATTCTCCATCTTGACCAGCACAGTCATCCCAACATCTTCACAGCAGATTGAAGGAAGGACAAGGCATTGGCTAGTCCAGTGGCTCAGAGTTAAGAAGCCTGACAATTAAAAAAACTGAGACAGCGAAGTTCATATGGACTCAGCAGCCTCAGGGGTATGGGGAAGACTTTGTCCAGGGCTCACAGAGGACGCTTGTGTGAGGCTGTAGCAGGGGGGGAGTGCCCTTCTACAGTCTCTGCTCAGAGAAGACCAATGGTGGAAGACAGAGTAGAGTTGCTTCCAGGTGGAAACTGGCAGGAACCACAACAGGGTGGGGCTCAGAAGACAGCTAAGTCACCCTCCCTTCCTTCATTGTATAGCTCTGGGCTTTCAAACGCACTTCATTTGGTTTGGGTAGATAAACATTGGGGGCAACTGTTATCAAGGGTCTTCCTACTGTGATGTAGAGGGCATGTGGCACCTACCATGTCGCTGTTATCTCCAGAAGAGCTTAGGTTTGCAGGTACCTGTGTACCCAGAGACCGGTGGTTTTGCATTAAAACCACTTGGCCTAAGAAACCTTTCTGGGCTTGGTCCCCAGAGCCTCTGAATAGGGTGTTGGAGGTGTGGCCTGCGGCTGCAGCCTCAGGGCTACACCTCAATCACACAGGGGTAGCTGTGTGTTTAAAGTGCTTGTAATGTAAGTCATGAAGTCCACCTTTGCTGCTACTGTTCTGTTCACAGTCTTGTTTTGTCTCTTTTAAACAGGTATTTTGATGTCGGACTACACAGTTTCTTAATCAGGTAAGCCAGTGCCTTTTGATCTTAGCTTTGACCAAACAGCAAACCTATTATGGAGGAATGCAAAGAGAAGACCGTAGAGAATGATGGTAGTTGAGTGGCTTGCCAGGAAAACAGTGGTAACACCATGTATGTGTCCACCCAACCCCACGCGAGTAATGACTCAGATCTGTTTATATCAGGAGCGACAGATATAAAAGGTGTCTTAGTTTATTTTATGCTGCTGTGACAAAACACCGTCCAAAAGCAACTTGTCGAGGAAAGGGTTGATTCAAGTTTGCAGCTCCACCATCAAAGGGAGCGAAGGAAGGAACCTGGAGGCAGGAACTGAAGCAGAGAACATAGAGGAACACAGCTTAACTGGCTTGGCCATTTCTTATACAGCCCAGGCTGACCTGTCAAGGGATCATACTGCCCATTGTAGGCTAAGCACCCCTATAGCGATCAGCAATCAAGAACATGCTCTGCGGACACGCCCAAGGCATCCGATGAATCTACTCAAAGGTAGACACCAGAATTATCCTCCACATTTACTAAGATCTTACTTCCGTGGATGAAGCCACTGGAAAGATGAACAGCAGGTGAGAAAAGTGAGCTTTATTGGCTCGTGTCGGACATCCAATGGTGCATTTGACAGGTTCTTTCCCATTGAGTTTGATCATTTAAAACGGAATCTGTGGTTTGTTTTACAGTCATGGAAATATGACCTAATGCATAACTGAGATTCTAGACAGGAGTTTATAACCTAGTATACTGGTGAGTTTTTACCAGAGTTGTATTATGGAATACACTAATTTCACATAGCTACGAAGTTAAACAAATTAGACAGAAATTAATAGAGCAGAATATGATTTTGAAAATCAACTTTGTGGGGTTAAAGCACTTTCACAGTGGTTAGGGCACTTGTTGCTCTTACAAAAGTCCTGGGTTTGATTCCCAGTACCCACCTAGTAGCTCACAACCATCTGTAACTCTAATTCCAGGAGATCCAATGCCCTCTTCTGGCCTCTCTGGGCACCACACACACACATGATTTACATACATACAGGCATGCAGGCAAAAATAAAGATAAAATAAAAAAGAAAATTTTCTTATGGTTTCTAAATTTTTCATAGTGATCATTTTTTAACATTAAAAAATAATTGAGGTGCCTGCCAAAAACCTTGGAGGGAATGATAGTCACTGAGGAATCACTGTAAATGAAAGGCCATGAGAGAAGCAACCATCACGGGCTGGTTTTCCTTTCTGTAAATCTCGGCTCATGTTTATTGACTCTGAACGTTTGTTAAATTCTAGTCCTTGTGGCTTCTGTGCATGTCGTGTGATGGTTCATTGTGCCCCAAGGCATAACCCTTCCCCACTGGTAAGATCCTGAAGGAAAATGTCACCTGTGCAGAACCTCGCTGCCAGGCTGCAACAGCAACGTCCTAACGGGGGTCAAGCTTCTTTGCCTTCTTCTCAAGCCTCTTCAGAGGCTCTACACGTGGAATGTCTCCGTCTTCTTCAAGATGGTAAACACAGACGACAGTGTGTGAACTTTCTGATACAGCAAGGGTCAGAAGAACATAGCAGGAAAGATAATGAACCAGAGAAACAGCAAGAGATGGTACAAGAATTCCACATGTATCAGAAAAGGCTGCCTGGGAAGATGCCCAAGAACAGCAGCCGCTTGCCTCCATGCTGGGTGTGGAACCCAGGGACTTGGAATAGCAGCCCCTTACCTCCCGTGCTGGGTGTGGAACCCAGGAACTTGGAATAAGTAGCACCTCACCTCCCATGCTGGGTGTGGAACCCAGGGTCTTGGAATAGCAGCCCCTCACCTCCCATCCTGGGCGTGGAACCCAGGGCCTTGCTAGGTAACGCCCACTACTGATCTAGACCTGCAGCCTAGTTTGGAGTATGGACTTGATATTTTGGTACTTTGTACTTTCATGGAACTAACTGTTCCCACAAGGCCTATGGTAAACACAAGTTGGTCCTTAATTTCTCTGGTAACTTTCTTCAGGGAAGGTGTCAAACCCTAATCATTTACTAATATTCAAGTTGAGAAACTTATGTGGAATGAACCTTCAACAAGCATTTATAGAGGGAATGAATGAATGAAAGGAGAGGAAGTATGTCAGACTGGGAGACACTGCTTCTGCAGACAGCGAGCTGAGAAGTGGGTACATTATGATGGGAGACTGCTTTTGCAGACAGTGAGCTCACCATTTGCCTCCTACAAGGATGTGTCTGGATGCTGTCCTTTAAAAACAAACCAACCCAACCCAACGTTTGACTGAAAGGTTTTCCACACTTCTTATTGTCAGCTTGTGGCTTGACTGAGGCATGGTCCCCCTTGAGGTCTCACTCACTCTTGTGTCCTTATCCAGACTCCAGACGTATGGGCAGTGGAGGAGACAGAGGCATGGGTCTGCCGTAGATAGGGCCGGATCCCTAGTTCGAGGCCTTGTTGAATGGCTGTAGCTACTTATTCTGGTTAATATGTGAAACAAATGGAACTTAGAGAGGGATGTTTTCCTTTGTCATGTGAATCCTGGGTTTTTTTTTTTTGTCCCCTTTACTCAAAGGCAGCCAGAGCAAATACACATTGCTTATGGTTGGGGGTTGAGTGACATCTCTACTTGCCAGCACCCCAGTTTCTATGAGCAGCTGTTTTATCCTCCACCACATGCTCCCCCAGCAACTTAAAGACCTCAGAGTCTCTTCCTGTCTCCCCCTCCCAGCTCAGGAGTGTCAGGGCTGGGGAGACAGTTGCTCTGGGAGCAGAGTGGTCCTCTGTTTCCTGAGTTCTGGAACCAGATGGGCTGGTGCTGGCTTCCTAGGTTTCTTGTTCTGAGCTTGGATGATCAAGCACAAGAGACCAAGTGTGTTTAAGGTTGGATGCAGTGGTAAGAAACAGATGGTGCCAGAGCCAAGCTGTGTGCAGCAGGAACAACAGCGACACCTTTTAAGTTTTGCTCTGAGGAGGAAAGAAAAAGCAGCTGGTGCAGAGGGTGGACTGAGCGGCTTCTACGGTTTAGCCAGCAGAAGATCTAAATCACCCTTCAGATGCTGAGAAAGCTACAGTGTCATTGAGCAGTGGTCAGTGGCCCTGGGGCACACTAGAGAGGAGTGCCATTTTCCCATACATTTGTGGACCTAAAAGAGAAAGAGAGAGAGAGAGAGAGAGAGAGAGAGAGAGAGAGAGAGAGAGAGAGAGAGAGAGAGAGACAGACACAGAAAGAGACAGAGAGAGACAGAGACAGACAGAGACAGAGAGAGACAGAGAGACAGAAAGAGACACAGAGAGACACAGAGAGACACACAGAGAGAGAGGGACAGAGAGAGAGACACAGAGAGACAGACAGAGACAGCGAGACAGAGACAGACAGACAGATAGATAGAGAGATTCTACTTGAGGAGTCTTTTCGAGGGAAAATTCTATTCCCACTTGTAGCTCCTCAAGTGTTCTCTGGCTTGTCAGGCTGATGCAGCCTGCCTGAGATTAGTCAGCTGTGGCTTGACATGGATGGTGGTAATGTTGTCTTCTCTGGAATGCTGTAAGCCTCCCCAGAGCTCATTCTGGGATCTCAAAGCTGAAGAATGACCTTCCTTTTTGGTGCTAGTGTGGCACAGGGCTCAGGCAGGAAGGGGCAGTCACATGGGAAGTGTGAGCATTTTCCTCTGGGTGTTTTATGATGACTGCAAGATAGTGATGAGCTCCATCCTTCTTTATCTTACACCAATCAGAGGAAAGACTTTCGGGAGTCAGAACAGCCACTCACAAGAGAACTTGAGAAGACACTGGTTGGAATTCTTCATGTGTCACTACAAAAGAAAAAGGGAAAATGACCAATTTGACAAGACAAGATTGTAGAGTAGAATGTCTTTGTCTCATTATGGACAATAGGCTGTCATGTTTAAATTTAGCATAGTCTAGCTTTAGCAAGAAAGTTAAGAAAGATTTGTATTTAAAAAAAATTTGTTTCACTTTTTTTCTGATTTTTTTGTTTACATCCTTATAAATTTAAAACAATTAAAAACTGTATTTTACTATTTTTAAATATTGTATAAATTTAATGTTTTAATCCATTTCAGATGTGTATTTCAAATGGCTATCTTTTTTTTCCTTGATAGCAAAATAGTTTTTAACTAAAATTTCCACATTTATTTGAAACACTATGTTTGGCATATCCAAGCCAAGAAAGAGGATAACTTGACATCTTGTTAGGATTCACAAGGGTACAAAGTGTGAGTGCCTCCTTGGTTGATACTGAGGTGAATGGGTGAAGGCTATGAGCCTCCAGGGTGGCTCTAAAGCTTTTGAGAAAGTTTGTGGAGTTGATATGGCTCTTAGAAAATGAATTCCTGTAGTGATTTTTCTTTTCAACTTGCTACAACCTAGAATCTTTGACAGTCTTGACAGCCTCCACTGAGGAATTGTCTAGATCAGGTAGGCTTGTGGGCATGTCTAGAGGGGATTGACTTAATTGTTAATTGATGTGGGAAGATCCAGCCCATTGTGGGCAGCAACATTCCTTAGGCAAGGGTTTCTGAACTATATGAGACAGGAGACAGCTAGATGAGTGATCAAGCAAGGGTGGCTTTATTCTCTCTCTGGTCTTGGCTCTGAGTATGGTCTGGGTAACTGCTTGAGTTCCTGCTTTGACTTCTTCTCAGTGAAGCATTCTGACCTGGAGTTTTAAGTCAAATAAGCCTCATCCTGATAAAGTCAGGATGTTTATCACAGTAACTAACAAAACTAGAATGATTCACTTCATACATGGACAGAGTCTGCATATAGCATGGTGTTTAATATAGTGCAGATTCGATCCTGTACAAAGTGAAAGCACGTATATGAAAACACACCTCGCCTTTCCAAAAGGCAATTTGTTCTGATGGAGGGAAGGTAGACCAGATGGCTGTTCCTTCTCATTCTATCTTTTCTGCTCCAGCCTTTTCACTGTGTATGTGGCATCTCCAGATTCTTGAAAGGACGGGGACTGTCATTAGCATGTTAGCTAAGCAATGTAACAATAGCCCTGCCTTTGGATCTCCCTTGCTGACACCTTATGACTGACTGGTTCATGTCTCTAGTTCTTCAGCTTAAGAGTTGGCTTCAAAAAACAACTTTGGCACTTGGAGGCAGAGGCAGGCAGATTTCTGATTTGAGGCCAGCCTGGTCTACAGAGTGAGTTCCAGGACAGCCAGGGCTACAGGGCTACATAGAGAATCCCTGTCTTGAAAAAAACCAAACCAAACCAAACAAAACAACACAACTTTGGGGCTTGAACTTTGAGTCTTAGTGATGTCTGAGGCTTGCTGTGTCATGAGAGCCACAATGTGGCTCTATAAAACATGGGTCTTGCTACTTTGCCCAGGCTGACCTTGAGACCCTGGGCTTAAGTATTCTCTTGCCTTAGTCTCCTAAGTAACTGAGATTATAGGTATATGTCATTGTACTTTTTACCCCTTTTAAAGGTAGATAGTATCAGTTACAAAGTGAACTACTGCGGATCATTGTAGTGTTCATTGTGTCGATGAAGATGTCTGCTCACCATCATTGCAAGTTTGTCTGGGATTGTGTGTTATCCAAAGTCTCTGGAAGAGTTTGCCTTGCATATTTAAGAAGTCAGGTGGTCAAATGAAGGACTCATTCAAGGTAAAGGGCTCCCCAAGAAGAAGGAAGAGAGCCACCAGTGAGCTGTGCTGGGCCCATATTCAGAGGTCTCTTGAGACTCCTTTGGGTTACCAGCTGGTAACAAAGGAAGGTTTGATGGAAATTGGGGAGGTTCATTCCTAGGGTAAGATCCAGGTGGTCATAGGAGGGAAATTAGGATCTGTACTTAGTCTAACAGCTTAGAAATAGCAAAGCGCATGTGAATTCCGAGTCCATTGAGAAAGCCCTTGCGTACATATTTCTAAACACATGGAGGTGAAACCCATTGCATATGTTTCTAAACACACACAGAGCAAAAGCCATTGAATATGTATTTCTAAACACGCATGGAGATGACAGTTCCAACAGAAACACTTGCTTAGTTACTGAAGATTTAATTTCCGTTTTACTTTGCAAATGTAACACCTTTTTTTAGTGTTAAGTAAATGTTTTTTAAGGATGGTATAAAGCATGGTCCTATTAAGCACTATTCCTAGCTGAGCCTGGTATCGGTGTCTTTGTAGCCTTGTGGATCAGGTAAAAGGGACAGGTGAAAACCCTATGCCACGTTATATAGGGGACTCAGCAGCTCTGGATCATGGCCTTTTGAGGCCAGTCCTGCATCTCACTGAGGATACTCAGGATAACGTATGCAAACACTACTCAGAAGCAGTGAGACTTGGCAAAAGCTCACTTTTCTTTACCTGCAGGAGAGTCCCTGGGTGTAAGGGTCCTCTATCCTGTCCTCCTCCAGTCTGTCTCAGATGCTATTTCCTCCCTGCAGCCTTTCTCAAGGGCCCTGCATGCATTGATTATAAAACTTTCTGACTCCAGGATCCTCCTGCATGGAGCTTTGCTCCCGAAGCCTTGCTGGGCTGGGTGGAGCCCCATGGGGATCAGCGTAAATGCCTATGTGACTACAGGGTAAATGGAGGCAGGCCGTGAGGTGTGGTGTTGGTGATTGGGGTCAGTGTTGAAAGCAGCTGATGGGGAGTCAGCACTGAGTGGGGCTGTCTGGGGTCTGTCTAGATAGCAGCCAATGGGGGTGCACATGCGCATGCACATATGCACAGGTACATGCAGAGTGGTAGAGTGATTGAAGCAAAAGCAGGCTCCAGCATTTTTTTTTTATTTTGGTTTTTCGAGACAGGGTTTCTCTGTGTAGCCTTGGCTGTCCTGGAATTTACTCTGTAGACCAGGCTGGCCTCAAACTCAGAAATCCGCCTGCCTCTGCCTTCCAAGTGCTGGGACTAAAGGCATGTGCCACCACCGCCTGGCTTATTTTTTTTTTCCCAGCATTTTTTTTAACCCTTTTTATAACTATTAGTACAAAGTTTTATTACCTCATAGCCACAAATTACACATTTTGTACACACAATCACCACAAAAACATATTCTTCAAAAACAGATTAAAATCATTACATGAGGAAATTACAATAGGATTATTGAGCATGTATTTGTTTTGAAGCATATATCAACTAAAGAGTTCTTATATCTTTTGCTCCACAAGCTCATTGTAATCTCAAATCAATGCTTCCCTTGCCATACAAAGCTTAAGCACGCTAAGTCTACAGTAGCAAGTTTCTCCCTATGCTTGGTTGAGGACAGTCTGCACTTACTAAGGAGCAGGTCATCTGTCTTACGTCTTATTTTGACATCTTGATCAGCTAGACTGGCTCATCTGTTCTCTGTTCTTGTACTTATAATAGAATTGTTTATTCTTTGTTTATTACCTTTCTATTTCATGGTACACACGGAAAACCTGTTATCACTTTCCTAGATCACCAGACCAAGGAACTAAGGCCCAACCCAGAATGAATGCTTTCTTTGATCGTTAACTTGTCCTAAGCCTATGTTTCTTGCTACTACAATTACCTGCTTGTAATGCATGGAAGAGTGCCTGCAGGATTCTTTCTTACTCTTAGTTTTGCCAGTCTATGAGGAAGGGGTACATTCTATTCTTGATTCTAACTTTAAACTTTCTATCAACTACCCTAGCTTCCTAAAATTATTAAAATCAAGATAACTTCCACAAATTATTTTAAATCAGAGATTCCATAAAATCATTAAGTCATCTAAATAGCATCATCTCAAGAACTTTCATCTTCATGTTGATCTACAGGAACCTTGCCCAACAGATTACCCACCCCGGGATATAGGCAGTGAGGGTCTCCCAGTGTCCATTCACATACAAGCCAAGTAAATGAGGAGTATGGCAATGACAAACATGAGAAGGCATATCAGTAACAAGAAGCAATCCTGGGGTGAGCTCTCTGGGGCCACGCCTTTCCAGAGGGCACTCACCTTAGCTGAGCAAGATGGTAGGCTGTCTCCAGGGATCTCACTTGTCCACTGTAGTTCTGCATGGTACCCGCCACCTGGGTGACTTTTTTGCTCAGGAATATGTAGAATCAATGCTTTAAAATAGTGTGTGTGTGTGTGTGTGTGTGTGTGTGTGTGTGTGTGTGTGTATACATGTCACACATCCTCCTAGATAATGAGTGAGGTCTCACTTATCTGTATATTGCCCAGTCCCCACAGTGCCCAATATCTACAAGTTCTTCAAAACTGGATAAATTTTGGCAGTAGTGGCTCGATCCAAAAGAAACTGAGGCTCCACTGGTCAGCAAGAGTTGACAGAAGTGGAAAGAAGCAACTGGAATACTACCAGAAGTTCTTTGGTGCGTTTCTCTCTACAAAGTCATGATAAGCGAAGATCAGTGAAGAAAGCAAGGCAAACCAATGCCAGAACACTGTCAGCAAAGACCAACGAATACCAGCAAAGAATTGCAAGGAGAACCAATGAAAGCGTATCATCATACGAATACTCTTTCCAAACATCGTGTGTCCTCTCAAGCATCTACTCAGCAAACATCACATGCCCTTTCACCAGGCAACTTCCAGAAAAACCACCACATGTCTGTTCTCAGAAAAACAACCACTGATTGCTTCAACCAAACATCTTCTCGTCTGACTGCTTCAGCAGAACATCCTCTCATAAGACAGCTTCCAGAAAAACATCACATGACACAACCGAGTCTCCAAAAGAAATCAGATATTCTCACTTCAGGACCTTCTGTCTCAACTAACAACAAAATGTCAATGAAGAAATGGAGGTGAAGGGTGTTGAAGTACTGAGGGACGTGATCTGACATTCATTTTTCCAAAGTCAATCTGATAGACTTTGTAAGATGTTCTGTGTTCCAACCAAGAGCTGGGCCTGGGGTGTCTAGCTGGTGCCCACCCCTTAGGGAAATTCTCCACAGCAGCTGCTCTGAAAGTTCCTTAAGCTGGGCATCAGTAACCCAGAACTACTATATCCTTCCCCTGTTTACTTGTGTGGAAGGAGTAACTTGACCCACAAACCCTCATGTGAAGCAGTTCACTGACAGTGAACTACAGTAGTGCTCTCTAGGGCATGGGCAGCTTCTAGTTTCCCTAGTGCCAGGGCTTGGACACACACTGGACTTTCTTCTCATAGTGTAACCCACTGTCTTTGGACCTCTCAGCAAGCCTGGGTTTCAGATCCTTCCCTGGATCACCTCTCCTTGTCCAGCTGTTGATGGCCCAACTAGCCATCTAGCCTCCTGCCTTGGATTTTAGCCATGCTGGGCTGAAGGAATGGTGCTAGCTTCCTCCCTGAGCTGCCAGAAACACATCTTTCTGCTTCTCCTCAAATCTTGGCCTGATGTCTGGTGTCTTCTCTCATTTCTTGTCAAGAGCAGGGTTCATCACAGTCAGTGGCAGTACTAGGGACTGCATTCCTGGTCCTAGGCTCAGACACTCTCAATGTCTTGGAATGCTTTTCATTCCTTTGCTGTATGGAAGGACCTTGATCATGGCCCCTCTGTCAGCAGTTTTGGTTCTTAGATGATTCTGTGACCCATTACCCATTCCACCTCTGATGCTTTTGAGGAAAGCATTGCTATAGGTTTTTTTTTTTTGTTTTTGTTTTTGTTTTATTTGTTTTTATCTTTTTTTTAAACTTTTATTGCATTATGATGAGAAAAGTTACATGATTTCAATTTATCTGAATTTGTTAACATTTAAAAACATATTTTAAGTAAATAGAATTAAATCACATTCTTGTTTCCCTTTTGTATCTCAACTCCTCCCAGAGACCCCCCTTCAATACCTACAATATCTTTTTTGTCATATTCTTTAAAATTTATAAAATATTATAACAATAAAAATGAGTATTATAAAAGTTATTTGATATAAAACAACAATTTAACAGTCTTATGTAGATACTTGTCTACAGCAATACTGAAAATACATACGTTTTTCTCAATATAAATTTTAAATAACTCCAAACATATTAACAGTATATTTCAAAATAATGTCACTACTAGTATTTTCTTAAATGAACATAAATATATAAAGTCTTTTTGTTTGTTTGTTTTGTATTTAGTAGAGCTTAAAATCTTGGCTCTCACTGTGATACAAGCCCAAAATAAGAACAATTTTTAGACATTGGATTTCATTATAAGGCTGTACTTCAATGACCCTTACATCACCAAGGGATTTTACTTCCATCATAGCTAAGCTGAGAGTTGACAGTTCTGCTGCACCAAAGAATGAATTGTAGGCATGATTTTTAGATACAGACTTCCTGCTATAGTCAAAGCTATTTGACTTGAGTGAGTGACTTTATTCTCAGCTCACAGAGAACAAGTTACATTCATTTAAGAAATGGTGTATGTATTAAGATGGTCTGTGCGTGAAGTCATTTACCAACTGTTTCAATGAACCATGGTTCTGCTTGGAGGGTGGCACAGGCATTAGGTGAGGGTAAGAAGTTGGTTCATTGGCTGTGATAATTTGGAAAAGCATTCATCTCAGAGAAAGAGTAACTTATACAGTCCTCTTCTTCAAACTTCATACAAGAGTTACAAACATCAAGCAAAGCATTCAGTCTCACTCTTTGTTATTCTCTTATAAGACCCCTCCCAATTTAATTGTCTATGTTTCTTTTGAGTATATAAATACTTTTGAAATATGCAAGCTGTTCTGAAAACGACAGTGTAAAACCATGAAATAAACAATACTACTAATAGGCTGAGATAGGAGAAGCAAGATTTCAAGATCCCTATGTTGTACACAGCAAGACACTGTCACGAACAAACAATCTGTAAGTGTATATGGATTGTACAATATTGGACCTATTTCTCCAATTATCAAGTTAGAGAGACCATTGGATGACAATCAACAAATTTCTAATTCCTCACTTTTTAGAATTCAATCAATTAGGATATGTTGGTAATATTAATTTTTATATTAAGATATTAAGAAAAAGTAATTGTCACTTCCTGTTGTTTTTTTGTATAAGAGGTGGATTAGGTTTGTGTGGATTTGTTGAAAGATTACTTTCTTGATTCTTCTAGGGTGTAGTTTTGCTCCTTATGTTGATGTTTTCCATCTATTATCCTTTGTAGGGCTGGATTTGTGGCAAGATATTGTGTAAATTTGGTTTTGTCATGGAATATCTTGTTTTCTCCATCTATGGTAATTGAGAGTTTTGCTGGGTATAGTAGTCTGGGTTGACATTTGTGTTCTCTTAGGGTCTGTATGACATCTGCCCAGGATCTTCTAGCTTTCATAGTCTCTGGTGAGAAGTCTGGTGTAATTCTGATAGGCCTGCCTTTATATGTTACTTGACCTTTTTCCCTTACTGCTTTTCAAATTCTTTCTTTGTTTAGTGCATTTGGTGTTTTGATTATTATGTGACAGGAGGAATTTCTTTTCTGGTCCAGTCTATTTGGAGTTCTATAGGCTTCTTGTATGTTCATGGGCATCTCTTTCCGTAGGCTAGGGAACTTTTCTTGTATAATTTTGTTGAAGATATTTACTGGCCCATTACTTTGGGAGTCTTCACTCTCTTCTATACCTATTATCCTTAGGTTTGGTCTTCTCATTGCATCCTGGATTTTTTGGATGTTCTGGGTTAGGAGCTTTTTTCTTTTTGCATTTTCTTTGACTGTTGCATCAATGTTTTCTAAGGTGTCTTCTGCCCCTAAGATTCTCTCTTCTATCTCTTGTATTCTGTTGGTGATGCTTGCATCTACGACTCCTGATTTCTTTCCTAGGTTTTTTTATCTCCAGGGTTGTCTCTCTTTCTGATTTCTTTATTGTTTCTATTTCCATTTTTAGATTCTGGATGGTTTTGCCCATTTCCTTCACCTGTTTGATTGTGTTTTCCTGTAGTTCTTTAAGGGATTTTTGTGTTTCCTCTTGAAGGGCTTCTAGCTCTTTACCTGTGTTCTCTTGTATTTCTTTCAGGGTGCTATTTATGTCTTTCTTAAAGTCCAGTATCATCATAATGAGAAGTGATTTTAGATCTGAATCTTGCTTTACCAGTGTGATGGTGTGTCCAGAACTTGCTATGAGGGGAGAACTGGGTTCTGATGATGCCAAGTAACCTTGGTTTGTATTGCTTATATTCTTACCCTTGCCTCCCACCATCTGGTTATCTCTAGTGCTACCTGCCCTTGCTAAATCTGACTGGAGCCTGTCCTTCCTGTGATCCTGGTTGTGTCAGAACTCCTCAAAGTCAAGCTGTCTCTGTGATCCTGTGATTCTGGGATCATGTGATCCAGGGCTTGTTAGATCGCTTGGGAGTGGAGCTTCCTCTGGGTTTTGTGGGACTGGCTGCGGAGCTTGTGCCCAGTGTCTGCTCTGGGCACCAGCCCAGACAGACCAGCTGTTTTTATCTTTATGACTACTATATTTGGATTTGTTAATTAGACATATGAATTAGCCAGGCAGTGGTGGTACATGCCTTTAATGCCAGTACTTGGGGAGGCAGAGGCAGGCAGAGTTCTGAGTTCGAGGCCAGCCTGGTCTACAGAGTGAGTTCCATGACAACCAGGGCTATACGGAGAAACCCTGTCTCGAAAAAACAACAACAAAAAAAAACCAAGAAAAAACCCGAAAAACAAAAATGAAAAACAAAAAGAAAGAAAATATGGATTAAAAGTAAAATAAATGGAAAGAAACTTTTTATACTTGGAGTGTTACATCCACAATTCAAACTCCCATATGCAATTCTATATGTAGCCATTGCTGAAGATAAATGTATCTGTTAATAAATTAAAAGTAATGCTGGGTATATCAATGGAAGGACCTGCAATATCGAAGTGCCTTTTTAAATGCAAAAGTGAGGGAAGCTCTTAGCAAATGGGACTGTAAGATCCCTGGTTCCTAAACAGTGCAGTGTGTATTGGGTGGTCATTTGTGGAATGTTGTTGTAGTCACCTTTTTAAATTGCCTTCCTACTTCTGAAGCTCTTTCTGCCTTTCGAGGGTCATCATGTAAGGCAGAAGCCAGACACATTCCACTTTTCTGCACACCGCAGGTCTTAGAGCTCCAGTCTCAAGATTTATATTCTGAACTGTCATGTGTGGATGGAGGTGGGACCCAGTGTGCAGCCCAGGAATGGTTGGAGTGACACCCACTTTAAGAGATAGAGGTTTTGGTCCTAAATGGGCACCATTGAGCTCTGGTAGGAAACCATGTGAACAGTTCCTGAGTGCATTGCCTCCTGGCTGTCTGTGAGGTGTTTTTGGAGGTTGCACAGGCTACTTGGGGTTTCCTTAATGAGCACCTTTTGTGGTTTAACTGGAGTACATTCTATTATTTATATCTAAAATAGATAACTAATATAGTTACGTGATGTGCAGGGTAGGCGCTGTGCTCAGCAGGGGGAGCGCATGATCTTCCATGGGCTTTGCCCATCAGCTGCATCGATTCCACACACCAGAATTAAACCAAATTGCAGCTATTTTTTGCATCAGCACGAAAAACTTCCTGTGAGCTGGGAAGGGCATGAGGTCATGCACAGAAGCCCAGGCCTCGGGGCCGCCTGACATCTCTCTGCTGCAGTGATGTTTGCTTCAGTCACTTCTGCTCAGGCCTTGAATTTTCTTATTTGTGAAATGAGAGAATTCTGCCAGATAAACTCTAAAGTCCTTTCTGATCTCTGGTGAGTGGTGCTGGCGTGTCTAATATTAGCTCCTGTCCAGATCTGTGCCAGCCGAAACTCTGGCTGTTAATCCCATGTGGCTATTTAAATTCAAGTTTATTATAATTCAGTGAAGTTACCACGATATTGTGTTAGAATATGGAGTAGATATTTGGTTTCTTCTGCTGGTTCCTAGCACAGAGCCCTTAAAACCTTTGTAGATAAGCGCACCAGGAGGATCTTTGTTCTGAGGTTTTTCTTTGAGCTCAGCCCTACATGGATTGGCCAAGACCTTTGTAACTCCCTGAACACCAGGAGTAGGGCTCAGCTCCCAAATCCCTTAGAATTTCCAAGTGATAGAAGCTTCTCATTCTAATGAGGCAAAGTCTAATAGACTCACAGCCAGCCTCAGCATGGGGACTTGTTGCCAGGGGAACCAGCCGTAAGTGTAGAAGGTTTGATCTTGTCACCCCCCCCCCCCCAAGCCAGGCACGAAGAAAACTGAGGATTTTGTTGTTCATGGCAGCTGTGACACTTTCATAAAAGACCAAAGGAAAAGGCTTTTCATGTTGAAGATGATATGGCCTAGTACCCTGAGGGGGCACCTGGAAGGTGGAGCACTCAGAAAAGGCTAGTAATTCCCAGCCCCTCCTCCCATGATTTATTTAAGGAGCCCTTCTCACTAGTTTTATAATGAACCTGTAAACATGTATAAGGAACCTCCCTCTCCTCCCCCCACCCCCCCAACTTCTCACTTCTGTGAAACATCTTGGAAAGTGAATCAAGACTCCTACAGGTATTTTGGGATTGTCAGTGTTTAGCTGGTCACGCAGAACCACTAGTAAAACAGCCAATGGCTTGTCTGCAGTCTCTGAGGTGGGGGTTGCCCAGTGGGACTCAACCCTGAGCCTGTGATGTTTGCTCCCTCCATGTGGCTAGTTTCAAAATGAGAGGCTCAGCCGTGGAGAGTCAGTTTGCCTGGTGTTGGGGGCAGATCTCTTCCACGGCTGCTCACAGAAGGATGCCGAGTTGGTGGTTCCTCTCTTAGTAGGACAAACTCGGCAGCTCAGTTGCAAAAGCCACATTTTAAGTGCTCAGTAGCCATGGAAGCTACTGCCCATCCTGTTGGACAGAAGATAAGAAGCATGCTGTCAGGGATGGGTGACAAAGTGGGGCTTCTGCTTCCCCCAGAGATATGGCGAGCTTCTGTTCATTATCTACCTGCCATTCAGATCACCAGCAACCACTTGAGAGTCACCTGGCTTGCCCCACACGGACACCTCCTCCCATCTTCCTAAACACACTAACCCTGTTCTTAACTCATCTCAACTGTAGTTCAAGAACATACACCCAAGCTGAGCCTTGGGATTAATCTAGAATGTTCTCTCTATTTTCTATAGTTTCTTTTCTTATGGCTGCAGCCAAGCCCCTGACCAAAGCAACAGTCCGAGGAGGTACGGTCCACCCTGGCAGGGTGAGTCTCAGCTGCAGGAGCTCCAGGCAGCTGTCACATGTCCATACACTGCAGTCAGGAAGCAGAAAGTGAGGTGGTGTTCAATCCCCTTCCTCCTTATTCAGCCCAGGTTCTCAGTCTGTGGCATGGTGCCACCCACAGTGAGGCGGTTACTGCTGCCCCAGTAAACCCCAATCTAGTAGTCACACCCCAAAGTTTGTCTCCTGAGGTGGTTCTACCGCCCATCAAGGTGACAACCAGTGTTAACCATCACAGAGCCCTGACCCATCTTATCTGTCATGACTTGCATTAAATGTTATTGTATCTGTCCCTTTTTCTTCATCCTGTTGGGAACACCTGACCGGGGCCTCTTTACCCTCTTACTGGCCCTCCAGTGTGGCTCTCACCTGTAGTTCCTTTGTTCCAGGGCTTCTTTCAGTCCCTGCTTAGGAGTATTGACTCAAATACAAGTTAAAAGCAAACACAAAGCTGATCTAATTAGGGCCTTGCCTTCACATCATGTCTGCAGCTGCCCTATGCAGGTGTAACTAGTACCCCCACCCCCAGATATCTCAGACAGGGCCTCTGTTCTCTGACAAACAGTCCTTATGTCTGGTTCCTTATTGCCTTTTGTTCCCACTTTGTCAGGTGACCATAAAGGTCTGACTATCTGCGTCACAGGACACCCGACTAAGGGATGGAGCTGGGACTGAGGCAAGCCTTTGGGGAAAGTCACAAGGACTTGTGGGGTGACTGCTGTGAGGAAAGTATATTCAAACCCCAAGGTGGGAAGAACACTGTATATTCAACCTCATCAAAGAGATGCCTTCGATTCTGAAGAGTCTCGAGGTCCACGAGGGTGTCCCAAGGGACTGACTTTGACCCAAGAAGGAAGAGACAATAAAGCTTTGGTGTAGCAGGCACAGGGAGTAAGTAGGGGTAGCCCAGGTGCTCATGGGAGCTTTGTCCAGAATTGGGTCTGCCAAAGCCATCTGGCAGAATAATTATCTCACAGCCCAACTGCTGCTTATCCAGATGTTGTGTGAGCTCATGCACTTTACCCTGCCCTCCCCCTTCCTGCTTTATGTTGTCCAGAATGGATTCTGTTGCTTTTAACTAAAAGCTCCTGAATAATACGTGACTGTAAGCATACACATGAGGTACCAGAGTATGTCACTCTGCTGTCCTCGTAGCTCAGTGTTGAAGGGGCACATGGTCTCTGTTGTATTGCAAGACAGACAAACTTGGAAAAACTCCAGCTATATAAAATTTGTGCTAACTACGGCAGTCTTTATAACAGAGATGGGCAGTTCCCTCACCCACGTAGCTTTATCCAGAGCACAAGGAAAAAAACAATTCTCATAATAGTGTGCGCATAGTTGAAAAGTTATAGCAAGTTCCTAGGAAATAAGTATTTTAAGTGCTAGCATTTGCCTTTAGTGGTACAGGTAATCTGATGAAAGGGAACTGTGGGGAAAGAGAGAGTTCTCAAGATGGGAAACGGGGAAGCACTCGGATACTGTGCCTGAGCTTGAGTGGTGACTAGCAGGAACTTCTGGGCCACCTCTATGTAAACGCTGGGAGCCGTACAGCCGCAAAGGCAGGAGGACCTAATTGAAGACTGCCCAAGAGACCAAGGATTGCTGATGCAGACAATGCCAGCCAATCGGGAACTGCTGTTTAGAAGAGATGCTTTCTTGGGACCAATGGGGCACGGGGTAGAGGGTATTAAAGGAGTTTGCAGCGGATGAGCTTGCTTCAGGCTTTTCTCATCTGCTCTAGGAGTCTGTGTTGTTGACTCTGTGCCACCTCACCTCCAACCCCCAAGGGCAAGTAGGACCAGACAGCAAGCAGTCCAGGGCACAGGCAACAGGGGACCACAGTGCCTGGGTCCTTGCTCTGTGTTGTTTTGGAACTGGGGTCTGGCAGGGCAGTGTTCACACTGGGGTCTGGGAGGTGTGACTGCCTTGACTGTGACTCTGTGCTTCTAAGACTAGTGTGTACCTCTAGTGGGCCCATAGACAATAGGCAATGGATTTCTGTCATCTAGCACACTCCAGAGTAAACTTCAGCGTCAGAGGCTTTGATGGAAGGATGTGTTAATGTTCCAGAGAAGCAAATATGAACAATAAAATTCCCATTTCCCAATCGTACATGAACTATGACAGTTCAATAGTGTCTGTCATCCTAGGATATTTGTGTTCAAAACCATTTGTTAAACCAGAGGAGTGGAGGCTCTGTAGCCTTACCATGCAGACAGGTCACCATTGTAGACTGAAGGCTTTGTAGATGGGTTCGTGTTTACCCTTTTCCTCTGGTATCATGAAGGGTAAGCTCTGGCCTGGGCTTACCCCCTTCTCCCAGCCCTTTGGATTGGCCTTGCTCAGGGGTTCCTTCGACAGCACTTCACTTTCCTAACTGCTGGGGTTACATGTGTGTACCACCATGCTGATAATAGCAGAATTGGGGGAAATACATGAATACCTAGAATAGTTCCCTAAGCTGGCTTCTGTTAATGATCTCCATCAGTCACCAGTGCCACCTGCTTCTCAGAGAGGAGGTCTATCCACAGGTTCTGACTTTCAGCCATGTTTGGCACATTTAGGGACTGTGAGTTACATCCTGTGGGCTTCAGCTCCCATTCAGTGCAGAGACCAGTCAGTGATAGGGGTACATAGCCTCTGTGGAAAGGACAGAGCCCTGAGCAAGCTCTACCTGGCAAGCAGGGCTTCTATGATGCTCTCAATAGGATCCCGAGGGAAGGTCAAACTTGCAAAATGAAGCCATGACAGAAAGAGCAGTTAACCCTGTGGCTGGCTTCACTTGTGACCAGGCCATTTGAAATGGAAACACTCAGAACCTGGGGCCCTGGCATCTGTTTCTAATTGAGAGGTTACTTGCAGTCAAGTCTGTTTCATAGAGTTCAGTTTGCATGTGTTTATGAATACTGAGCCTTTTGCAGTGAAATCCATTTTGGAAATTAAAATGGGTAATTATTTCTGAACCTTTTAATCATTTTTAAGCAAAATAATGAGCTGGAAAGCATTTAGCTGAGGAAGCTCATCTGATTACACAGGCAATGATTCTGTGGGAACAAGATGCAAGCATATATTATCTCCCTTTGCTCTAGGGTGCCTGGGGTAGGCGTGAGGGCTCAATCCAACTCCTCTAGGTCCTGTGGTTATGTTTTTACCAGGCCCGAGCGTCTACTCCTGGCTTTTCTATGCCTTTTTTGTTACTTCCTGTTTCTAGGCTTTTGTGCCTCATTGGTAAAGTGTTTTACGATTTAAAAAGCCCCTGTTAGATCTGATTCTCTGCAACTGTAGGATTCTTGCAACTTGACTAAAGTGGACAAGTTCTCTCTTATTAGCACCTGAGTAACCCAGAACCATGGTCTTCTCCAAGTCCCAGCTAGAGATTCCTTCCATACTATGGACTGGCCACAGGCAGAAGACCATGAAGGTCTGTAATAGGACAGAATGGTAAGGGCTTCCAGAGTCTTGCATACAATAGCTAAAGAAGGAAACAAGCATTCATGGCCTAACTGGAAAGATAAGCCTGATCGACAGGCCTTTGTCCAGGCCTTCGTAGCAGTGCACAGGGAAGAGAAGAGAATAGCCTACAGGCAATATGAGCAGACAACTTTAGGACTGTGTCTTAATCAACTAATGGGACTTTTGTTCCACTTTTGTTTCTCGAGCCAAAGTACCTAGGATGTTTATTTTCTTATCATTATCATTATTACTTTTTATACCAACATTTGGCCAACATTATCATTATTACTTTTTATCTTTACCTTTTTGCGTGTATGAATATTTGCGTGCGTGTATGTTAGTGCATCACATAGTTTTGAAACCAGAAGAGGGAGTCATATCTCTTGGAACTAGAGTTGCAGACAGTTATGAGCTGCTGCTGGCTGCTGGGAACTAAACCCAGGTCCTTTGCCAAGCAGCAAGTACTCTATTTTTTTTTTTTTGAACAAGATCACTTTATTGGGTTTGAGCCAGGGGAGGTGACACTATTTTTTCAGACTTCAAAGGAGGCTGCTATATACCACAGGTCACCTGACCATCTTAAACAACAATAAAAAATTAAAATAGAAACCTTTATTTAGAATTAAAGCCAACACTTTTATTTATTATATGTAAGTACAGTGTAGCTGTCTTCAGACACCCCAGAAGAGGGCATCAGATCCCATTATAGATGGTTGTGAGCCACCATGTGGTTGCTGGGATTTGAACTCAGGACATTCGGAAGAACAGTCAGTGTTCTTACCCGCTGAGCCATCTCTCCAGCCTTCATTATTACTTTTTAATCCAGTTAGTTGAGTCACATCTTCCTATCTAACAGGCCATGACTTCCAGGATGACACTTTGTTAAGTAAAAGTCTTCAGAAATGCCAGCACTGAGAGGCAACATGGACTCAAAGACCCATCTCTAACAAAGTACTTATTTGCAATAGATACCTATTGGGAATATAAAACTCAGTTTTTTCCAGTGGGTGTCACTGGGAACAGCCACACTCCAGGGCAGGCCTCATGCCCAGGAGCAGTTGGCCAAGACAACAATACACTCCATGCTTTTTGTTTGTTTTGGTAATTTTTGACTTATTAATTTTCTTCTGTTTTAGGTTGTCTGTCTTGATATTTGCTTTCTTGCTGTTTTTCCCTTTTCTGGAGAGAGAGAACATGAAGCTGGGTGGGTTGGAAGGTGGGGAGGAGTTGAGAGCTGTTGGGAGAGGGCAAAGAATACGACCACATATATTGTCTGAAAAAAATTAAATACTAATTTAAAAGAAGTGTCTACTAAAGTGGCTCACAACAGAGCAATCCCTGACACTTAAGAAGCTGGCACTGAGAGCTGGACCTAGTAAACACGAGGACCTCACAGAGAGGTAGAAGTCTTCAACGAGGGTGCCAGAGCCTCACTTCTCAGCTTCCTCAGGGTTCCCACCATGCATTTCAGCATGTCCAGGAACAGGGGTTGGACAAGGCAGAGATAAGTGGCATTGAGAAGCTGGCTGGGTTTTTGTTGTTGTTGTTGTTGTTTTTTGTTTTATTTTTTTGTTTTTTTTCTGGGGCTCTGTGGCCTTAGCAGTCATATATCTGCCCTTGGCCAGTCAGTTCAGGCTCTAATCTGGAAACATTCCATCCCTAGGCACCACCCCTGGCTTGTGTGGAGGTGTTTGCACTTACCTGAGCTTCACAGATGACATCTACCACATGTCACCCTTATGAGCCTCTGGGACAGGGTCTCACCGTTTACACACAATGTTCTCATAGCTGTGTTGTCAAGGGGGAACAGGTCAGTGAGTTCAGCCAGCCATCATTGTTTTAAACTGAGCTTCTTGGAGAGGGTCCTGAGGTCTGTAGTCCTGCCAGTGAAGTTAATTGAATCAGAGGTTTGGGGCTTCTCATAACCTTGGCTTTTTGTAGGAAGGAAATGAAGAATTTGATAATTTTGTTTTACTAAATTTTGTTAAACTGATGAGAAATCAAACATGGCTCTTCTTTAAAAAAAAAAATGAAATAAAGAGAAAGGGGAAAGACACAGCTTAAATAAACTCTAACCACACAACCACTTAGCATGGTATCTCTGTGGAGAAATATGCTTTGGTTCCCACATTCCTGTGGGAGGTAGACCAGAAGGTGGGGAGCCGTGGGGGCTGGGGGTGGGGAGCTAGGAGCAGAGAGCATGCTGTGCAGGTACTGGCTGCTGGCTCTCCATCAGGGGTGCCTCTCCATGCTCGTTGCCCTGGGTGTTTTACATGGCACTGCTGTGGTCCCTGGGTGGCACCCGACCTCATCCTGGCTCTGCTGGCTCCTGTGGAGCTTAATGATTTTCCCCAGGTTTCCTGCCGTGTTTCTGTGCACTGGTGGCTTGTGCACTCTAGTCATATTTATCTTTGGCTACCTGTTTGTCCACCCACAGGGACTCTTCAGCCTGGGTTAATCTCTCTGTTTCCCACCAGTGAGATACTAGCAGGACACGATAGCCTTCTTAACCAGCCTCCTGCTTTTCGTGGGATTGTTCGGTTATGATGAGGGAAATGGGTTTCTTTGCCTGTGAGCATGGTGGCTGCTGTGCACCTTGGCCCAGGAGAGTACCTCTCTATTCAGGCCAGAAGAACATGCCTGGTTCAGGCTCCAGTTATGGTCTGCTGAATGGAAGGCAGTGCCTGGGCCATAGGGTCTTGTGAGGCCCCGGTCAGAAGATCTGTTTGTAAGTAGTTTCAGAAGTGAGTTCCTAGTGCAATAGTGAATTCCTGTGTGTAACACTGTGGGCCAGAGCCTCGGGAATATGGTGGCCCTTCTTTCTGCACTCTGAGGTGGACCAATCTCTCCCCTGTTTTCAGGAGTGTAAGAGAACCCTGTAGCTATCTTACTTATATTGAAAGCTTGTTGGTAGTTTTCTAGATATTAGCTGGAGCTACTGGGGCTGGAGAGAAAAATGGAAGAGCATGAATGGCAGGCAATTCTACCCACAGGTCAAAAGTCAGTCAGTCGGTCAGTCAATCAGTCTGTCTGTCTGTCTGTCTGTCTATCTCTATCTCTTTATGTCTCTGTTTATGGTATATATGTAGCATGGTATGCAAGGTTGCCTGTGGGGTGATGTGTATGGGGTTATGTTTGTGTGTATGGTATGGTTGTGTGGTTTGTGTATGTGTGGTGGTATATATGTAATGTAGTGTGTGAATGTATGTGTACTATGGTATGTGTGTACATAATACAGTGTATGTGATGGTATATGAAGAGGTGTGTGTGTGTGTGTGTGTGTGTGTGTGTGTGTGTGTGTGTAGTGTGTAGTGTGAGGTATGTGTCCCTCCTCCCTTATATTGTATCTGCATGAAAAATGCAGCAAGGTTGCAGTTCAGAGTCTGGGGATGTGGGAGAATCCCTGTGAGTTGCATAGCAACAGACAGACAGGAATAACATGCCAAGCCAATAGCAGGAACCACGGGAACACATGCAGAGGGTTCAAGCCATAGCATGACCCTGAGCTCTGAATTATAGCTGGAAGCAGCCTGGGGTGCTGCAGTTTAAACCCTGCCTTAGTCAGCTTCCCCTCTGGGGATAGGGTTCTGGGCATGGGCTTGTCAGGTCTTTTGACTGGAGGTTGCTGGCTCCCCACTTGCCAGTGACCACCTAATGTAGCCACCTTGATGTGGTGAAACCTTTCAAATGATGGGAGGAGGTTTTAGAGTTTTATAAGCTCCTTGGCACCCAGCATGCCCATAAAGTCTGTGAGCACCTAAAGGTGTGTTCATACTTGTACCCATCCTTGCACCTGACCAGGCAGCAGATTCACAAATGCAAACACCTTCACTGTGTTTGCACATCCTTCCACCCAGCCCAGACCTCTGGACTCCTGTCATTTTCTGAGCTATTTGCTAAGACTGTCCCCACTGTACTGAGTTCTATAGGCCTTTACACTGTCATTTTTTTCATAGACCATGATACTTCTGTTCAACTTCCCAGTGAGCCGTCAGCTGCCGGCTTGTATGCGGGGGGTCAGCCAGACACACTGGGCTCAGCACCACCTTGCTCTGTGTGTGTGTGGCTTCGAGCATCTCCCTGCTGCTCATTGACTTCTTCCTTCCTGTGCTATGCTGTCCATTTGCTCTGGGGCTGGAAGACCCCCCAGGGAGGGAACCATCCCTTCTCATTCGAGCTAGAGATTTTCTGTATCTGAATTAATAGCAAGTTCATGTACCCAGTAATCAAGACACTATCAGAGACACCTGCCAAGAAGTTGCCCTGAAAGGGGCCATTTAAGCTAGATGTCCACTGTGAGGTGGGGTCTCTCTGCTTCGTCACTGATGACAGTTCAGACAGGCTACCTCCTTATGCAAGAGGCCGGCTATGATGCCTAACTTCAAGCCTGAGAAGAAGGTCCTTTAAAAAGAGTACAGTGTTTCTACTTTTTAAGAATTTCATACTTGCACAAAATAGTTTGGTCATATTCCTCTTTACTCCTAACTCCTCCCAGGGACACCCTGAGCTCCCTACTGTGTGCTACTCAAATACTCATGGGTGTGAGATCTACTGGGGTCCACACCCTTAAAGGAAACTGACTCTCCTTTCCCCTGTATCCATCAACTGACAAGAGCCCCTCAGCTAAGCCCTTCCTCCTCTGTGTCACGGTATGGTTGACTGGTTTGATCCCGCACAGGTCTTAATTAGGCACCAATATGTTTTAAGTTCATGACTGCAGTGGTCTGTCCTGTCCTGTCCAAAGACGCTGTACTGCCTGAGTCATGCTAGACCTCTGGGCCTTACAATCTCTCCCCCTCCTCCTTCTGCAGTGAATCCTGAGTCTTGGTAACAGGATGTGTTTTACAGGTTGTCCATTTGTGGTTGAGCACCCCATGGATGTTTGTTTTCTGCACTAGTTTCTGTGTTAACCCTCATGCACCACAGAGAAACTTCTCTGATGAGGTCTGAAGCTGCACTAATCTGTGATATACAGATGTGAATTTAGAGAGCAGTTAAATACTATTCCCATTTAGGAAAAGATAGGAGTAAGTTCATCCCTGGAGACCATGAGTTCCCATACGTGGGTTTTAGGCAAGATTTATAGTACCAGACATATGTTCATGTGTTCCCTTCTGTGGAATGGGCATTTAAAATAAAAGCAGATGGTTACTCCTAGAACATCTAGGCCACCACTGCACCAATGGACATATGGGTCTTGTACAGTGAAGGTGTTTGCGTTTGTGAATCTGCTGCAGGATTTTTTTCTGGAAATCCTTGGGGGTACCTGCCCTGGCTGAGTCCTCTCCTTAGAGAATCATCTTGGTCATAAGGACCAGTGGGGTGAGGCTTCCAGCCACATGACAGCCTCAGCTCTACATTGTCACATCCAGCTCTACTGGCAGAGCTAGGCATGGACGTTATTCATGTAACTGATTTAAGATGTGCCAAATTCAAGGGTCCTGGCAGCTAGATTTGCCAAGAATTTTGGAATCGTGAGGATCTCACTAGAAAGGAAGCCACAGGAACTATAAGTTGAATGGAGCAGGAACTATTATTCTGGGAGAGGCAGGGACTGAGGGGAAGCAGAGGAGCTTATCACAGAGAGAAGAGAAAGTGCTGGGGCCTGAGGAAGCAGGGGAGTGAGAGGTCGAGCTGAGAGGCTGCCTCAGTCTTTGAATTCTGTCTATTGCCCTTAAGGTAAATCCCCCCCAGATGTGAGATGCTTCTCAGATCACACCAGAATTGGGAAGTATGGCAGGCACTATGCAGCCTGTAATTGGAAAATTGTTGGAGTGAAATAAAAACTATGAACCTGATTGTGGGGATATCGGCTCGCCCCATGGGACTCTCATTCGTCACCGACTGGTCAGCTAGAGACTGTCATGTCGACTTAGCTGTTCTAATAACACAGATGCTCACAGCAGGGTCTGGAGAAAAACTGAGTAGTGAAGATGGTTGCCAGGGATCGTTAGTCCTAATTTAAGCAATAATCCTGTAATCATAAAAGATGTTCTGGAGCAGTCTCTCCCAGGTAGCATTTATCATTAGAATTATAATTGCAGTTTAGTCTAACAACAAATGTTGAAGGCTGTGAGCATTTGGACCCTGTTGCCAAGGGAGATAATGGGGCTCATACCTAATTGCCAGTGTGGTTTTCTTTCATGGGACACGTAGCTGGTGTCTTTCTCACACATAGTTGTGCACTTATGCACATACTTAGTATGTTGCATAGATATGCATGCTCTGTATGTTTGTTTCAGGAAGTAATACTTTTAATAAAAATAAACTTTATTTAAAATGATCAGAGATGATCTGAGTGACCTTTCTAAGCCACAGTAAGGACCGAAACTTAAGTACTGAGCCAGCGTGAGTGCTAAGAACCCAGTAAACCTGAGTACTAAGCACTTAGCAATTGTAGCAAGCTTAGATACTAAGAGTCTAGAAAGCCGAGGCACTGACTACCCAGCAAGCTTAGGCACTGACTACCCAGAAAGCTTAGGCACTGACTACCCAGCAAGCTTAGGCGCTGACTACCCAGCAAGCTTAGGCGCTGACTACCCAGCAAGCTTAGGTGCTGACTAAGAACCTGGTAGGTTTAGGTATTAACTGTGCTTGGACAGGCTTCCTCTCCCCAGAGAGGAAGCATGAGTGTTTTATAAATGAGGGACCGTTGACTTTCCAGACTTGACAAGGCCTCCCAGGTACAGGGGGCATGTTTGGGGATTCAGCTCCAAGGTCCAGATCCCTCCAATGGGATCTCTGTATCCCACTTACTGCCTCTTCTGAGTAAGTCTCAGAGTGCGGCGGGATTAGCAAGGTTGTCCAGCAGAGGCACACTAAGGTACTCAGGGATGAACCGTGCAGGGGAGAATTCTGGGAGTTTCCTGAGACTCATAGTGGCTCAGCTGAATCAGCATTATGGGACTTGGAGCAAATCTTATCTCCTACTTAAGTTTCAGTTTGTCTGTCTGTAAAGCAAGTGGCAGTGGCCACATGCCCTCGCTTCTTGGGTTCATCTAACCAAGTGAGTGTGAGGGAAACAGACTTGTTTCTTGTTTATATCAGGGGTCTACCTGGGAAGGAAAACCCAATATGCATAGTTCTGAAGTATAATGCAGCCAAAAACAGCATCCTAAGACAAGTCCAGGAAGCGGGCTATGCACAGCATGTAGCACAGGTTGAACCATGGCTTGGAAACAGGATTACCTAACAATTTCGTTTGTTTGTGAGAACTGTCCTCACGTTTGTGTGGCAAGAATGTCACCACTGAGCCATCTTCTCAGTCCCAAGATGGCAATTCTTGAGGTGATCCATGACACTCTTCCTCGTCCCTCCCTGACCTCTCCTGCCCATCGGGCCCTGTGCACCCCCATTCTACATCCAAGCTTAGGACGTCTCTTAAGATTCTTTGAATGCATGCTTCCTCGCTGAACATAAGCTGTCCTGTGTGCGCAGCCCACTGTCTCTCTCTCTCTCTTGTTTAATACATTTTGTCTTCAGAGGCTCAGCGTGGTCTTAGGAGAGTCTTTCCCCAGCCTCTAAAGTCACACGCTCTGCTCTGGTTACCCTCCTCCAGATAGTTTGGTCTTCGGGGCCTCATTGTAGCTTCTCAGCTTTTGTGAAATGATGCTGTTGACTTTATTTCTTATTGAACTGGCAGCTCTGTGCAGCACAGGCGGTATGTGCTTTTCTTTGCAAGAGGAGCACTGCATCTGGCCCTCTGATGGTTCCTCCTGATATTTGTCTGAGGGCATGAGGATGCTATATTCTCAGCAAATTCCTTTCCATCTCCTTCTGACTCAGACCAGCAGCTTCATCTTAAGATTGAACTGTTCTTACTCACCCTAATTCCTCAGAATTCTGACTGACAGGTTCAGCTGCCTCCTTCCCATGTTGAGCACTAGGGAACAACCTGGCACTTGACAAAGGTGGCCAAGACTTATCAGAATGTGACCTGGGTGCTAAGGGATGTGGATAAAATGATGGATGACACATAGAAGCAAGATTACCAATGCAGCATGGGAAAGCCACGGGGCATTTTAGAGGAGGTAACGAGCGTAGATGCCAACACCAGCCGCTGATGTTCCCAGGCCTGTGGATAAGGGAGAACTCTTGTTGGGAGGAAGCAACAGGCACAGAGGTCTAGAGATGGAGAGATGCCTGTGGGCTTAGGAAAACAAGGTCCAATGTAAACATGTGAAGCTATGCGGTGAGAAGATAGGCCAGATGGGAGGATCCCAAGGGACCAGCTAGGGGACCAAGGCTCAGTCCATTCACAGTAAGGGGCAAAAGTTTGGCTTCACATACAGGATTAACTGAGTCTAGTTTTCTATTAACAATAGTAGCTCTGCATTGGTGCAAGAAGTATTTGTGCTTGGCTGGTACAGAGGTAACAGAAAGATACATGGAGTTGTGGGAGAGTAACTACAAGAAGTGGCTAAGTCTTCTACATGAAAGGGAGACTAGGAGAATGGGACCACCCAACAGCCACCCTGAAAGTCCCTGGGATTGACAGCGAGACCTTAGTGGGTAAGAAAGAGGGGAGAGGAGGGCCCAGGTGGCTTTGATAGTATGATAGGACCATGCTGCTTGCAGTTGAGGCCACCGGGGACCCTTCCACATGGTAGCAGATAGCTTACTAACCAGGAGTCCTCAGGGTGGGTAAGAATGTAACAGACATAATTAAATTTCATAGTCCTCTGCTACTTACTATTGTTGTTGACGTGAAGAACTCAAAAGACTCAAAAGGGTTTGCTCTGGCTCACGGTCTGAGAGGATTTAGCCCAACACAGTGGGGACAGCATGGTGGGAGCCTGGCTTCTAGCTGTGGGGGCTGGTTACACCCCACAAGGTGGCAGTTAGGAAGCAAAGGGGTCATGATATGACCTCTGAGGCCTACCCCCGGAGCCCACCACTCACCATACCCAAACGTGAGCTGAATTCTAGAGATGGCAGATCTCAAGTGTGAGAAAAGTTCAGCAGATTAGCTTCTAACCATTGGGTGTTGCCAGCAGCTCAAATACGAGATACTTATGCAGGCTGGGTGTAGATCATTGTGCGGCAAGGTGGTGTTTGCATGAAACACCTGAGCCTCAGAATGTTCTAGAAAAGGTGCTGAGGATATCGCTGTGGGGTTTGGGCTCTCCTCTCATGCTTGCCTCAGAGTGTTGGGTCTTCGGAGTCTCCTCTGTCTTAAGCGTTTCTATTTCTGTCCTCTGCACACATTCATGGGCATCAGGCAGGAGGAGACTGCAGGGAAATACCCAAGAATGCTTGAGAAAGGGCTGGATCACCAAGGCAAGCAAGCAGCGGTTAACTTCCGTCTGACCTTGCCCTAGAAGTACGTGCTGGGCAGACAAGAGGAGTGCTTCAGGGGAGCTGGGCTGTGGTGATAAGGATGCATCCTTGAATGAATGAATGAAAGAATGAATGAATGAATGAATGAAGAGCAACCAGGACCCAAGCCAGGGACCTGGAGGAGGAACTTGGGTTCATAGTCAGTTTAGTGAGGCAGATGGATACAGAAAGTGGGGGGATGGACACCCAGCTGAGCCTTGATAACTCCTGGCATGTGCAAGCTCTGATTCTTTTTTGGTGTTTTGGGGATCAAGTATTAGCCAAATGCAGGATGACATTAGTTTGGTGCCTAGCCAGCATTTCTGGGTTATAGAGGACATTGCAGGACAGTGGGTAAAAACATGGGCACAGAGGAGAGGGGGGTGTGGCAAAGGATTCTGGGAGAGAGAACAACAGCATTTGGGATGTAAATAAAACAAACAAAAACAAAAAACCACCACCACCACCAACAACAAAGAACAACAACAAGATGGGCACAAGCTAGACTTCCAGATTTCACATTCTGTCACTTACTGGCCCATGCAGGTCACTTATGGCTTTGTGTCTCAGGTTGTTTATCTGCCAAGGGCAGGTGAACTGGAACAGAGACTGTAATATCACTGTGAGGACTCAGTAGCACCCTGCATGCAAGGTGGACGCTCCAGTTCCCTGTCCCCAGAATGGGGATGAGGGAGGTGAGGTCACACATGGCCTCTCTTCAAACCGAGCTGAGACTTCTAGAATAAATACTGAGTTCTCTTGCGATGTCAACTGCTCGCGAAGGAGGCAGAGAGTGGTCTTGGGTGGGGTGTATTTGTCACTTTTCTCATTCTGTGACAAAAATCCCTGAGAAGTACCTTAAGGGCGGAAGGGTTTATTGTGGCTCACAGTTGAGAGGGATATAGTCCATCATGGAGGCCAAGGCACAGCAGCAGGATAACGTGGCAGCTGCCCAGCTTGCAGTTGCTATTGGCAGAGAACAGGAAGGCTATAAAACCTCAAAGGCTGCCTGTAGTAACCCATATCCTCCATCAAAGCCCCACCTCTGGAGGGTTCAACCTTCCCAAACAGCACCACCCCGCTGAGGACCAAGTACTCAAACACAGGAGACTGTGGGGGCAGCTGACATTCAAAGCACTACAGTAGAGAGAGGGTTGTAGTCAGAGTCTGTGGTCCCCTAGGATTCATAGGCACCTGGCAGAGCTCTCTGAACTCCCAACACAAGAGGAAGAATGTGGGAAGGGATGGGACTTACAGCGTTTGGCCATATTAGGCCTCATCCCCCTTCTTGCCTCATCCCCTATAGAGTGAGCTGAGTAGAATATGCCCTGGCCACTTTATGACCCTGTCATAGGATAAAAACCAAAATATTATTTGAAAATGAAAATCCATAAATGGATTAAATTAATTTTATTATCAATTAATTTTTATTTAAAAAAATAATATTAAACCTACGTTCTTAGAAAACACAGTGCTACCCCAAGACGCGTGCACCAAGGGCTCATAGGACCACATGGAGAGACAGTTTTGTCTACACCATGCTGACACCACCTGCAAGATTTGTGCAGTCGGCAAACATGTTTACTCCCTTACTTCTAGCCCAGCTTATGTCTCTGCTCCTTCCTGAAGCACGGGCAGATCCTTTTATCTGAAAACCCTCAGCTACCTGCTGAGTCATTCTTCAGCCAGTTTGTGTTTGTAAGTACAGTGTAAACAACTTGAGGCTCAGAGCTGAGGGTGATTAATATTTGGGCATCTAATGATACAGGAAGAAATGAAACTCATGAAGCTCGTGAAGTTGGAAAAGCACTTTGTAGCTGGTGATTGGTCGGTGAATCGGCTATGTTTACCCAGTATGTATTGCTGGGTAAGTTACTCCAGCTTTCTGAACCTCTGTTCTCAGTGGTGAAGTGGCAATATAGATGCCAATTTTAAAACTGTGGTACCTCTAAAATGCTCTAAAAGTAAGCTTGCCAAGGAGTGGCTAAAGTCACATTGGGCAAGAACTACCAAAGAAGGCTAGGGAGATGCTCAGCCAGAAAAATGCTTGCCATACAAGCCTAAAAACCTGAGTTTGGATCCTTTAAGCCAATGAAAATAAAAACTGCTGGGTATGTTGGAGACAGGTGGAGCCTTCCTTGCAGCTCACTGAGCAGCCAGTCCTGCCCAGTCCTGTCCAGCTCTGTCTAGCTCTGCCCAGCCCGGTCCAGCCAAGCCCAACCCAGCCCAGTAAGTGTAGTTGAGGCCAGTGAGAGACCTTGTCTCAAAAACCAATGTGGTTGGTGTCTGTGACCTCTGCTTTCCACATGTATATACAATACACATACACACATGTAGACACATATACACACAAACATGCACGTATGTGATAGATTGAATGAGAATGGCACCCATAGACTTATATATTTGAATACTTGGTTCCCAGTTGGTGGAACTATTTGGGAAGGATTAGAAGGTGTGGCCTTGTTGGATTAGGTGTGTCTCTGGAGCTGGCTTTGAGGTTTCAAAACCCTCACTACTCCCAATTGGTTGTCACATGTGCCGGTGAATCAGGATGTAAGCTCTCAACTACTGCTCCAGCACCATGCCTGCCTACCTCTGCCATGCTCCCTGCTAAGATGGACATAGAATCTAACCCTCTGGAATCATGAGCCCAAATAGTATGCCTTTAGTAAGTTGTCTTGGTGTCTTAGGGTTTTATTGGTGTGAATTGACACCTTGACCATGGAAACTCTTATAAAGGTAAATAATTTATTGGATCTGGCTTACATTTTCAGAGGTTCAGTTCATTATCATCATGGTATGAAATGGGGCAGCATGCAGGCAGACATGGTGCTGGAGAAGGAGCAGAGAGTTCTACATCTTGATCCACAGGCAGCAGAAGAATGTGTGGTGCACGGGGCATAGCTTAAGCATAGGAGACTTCAAAGCCTGCCCTGACAGTGACACACTTCCTCCAACAAGGCCACACCTCCTACAAGTGCCATTTCCTATGGGTCAAGCATTCAAACACATGAGTCTTTGGTGGCCATACCTATTCGAACCACCACATCCCAACCCCTAGCCCCCAATGACTTGTAGCCATACTATAATGCAGAAGTGCACTCACTCCAATTTCAAAAGTCTTCATGGTCTATAACAGTCTCAAACTTCTTTAAAAGTCTAAAAGTCTCTTCTGAGATTCTTAACTGTAATCTCTTGTAAAATCAAATAAAAAAGCAGGGCACATACTTCCAACATACAGTGTCACAGGATATACATTCCCATCCCAAAACATAGGGACAGGAGCACAGAGAGGCAATATTGGACCAAAGCCAGACTGAAAATCAGCTGGACAAACTCCAAACTCTACACCTCCAAGTCTGATGTCAAAGGGCTCTTCAGATCTCGTATTCCCTTCAGCTTTTTGTTGTTTTGTTTTTTATTTTCGGCTTTAGTTTTTCCAAACATGGTTTCTCTGTATAGCCTTAGCGGTCCTAGAACTAGCTGTGTAGAACAGGCTGGCTTTGAACTCAGAGATTCACTTGTTTCTGCCTCCCAAGTGCTGGGATTAAAGGTATGCACTGCCAGTGTCCCACATTCTTTCAGCTTTATTGACTGCAACACACTTTTCTCTCTCTTGGGCTAGCTCCACTCCCTGTTAGCAGCTTTCCTGGGAAGGTATCCTATAACTCTAGCATTTCCAACATCTTGGAGTCTCCAACACAATCCAGGCTTCATCTTCAGAGCTTTGCACAATGGCCTTTCCAGGCCTCCATGCAGGGACACCCTGACATACATCTGGTCTCAGCAGCTTTCCTTAGCCACAAAGGGAGATTCTATTACCCTTTCACGCATACTTGACTCTAAGTCCAGAACCATGTGACTGAAGCTGCCATGTTCTGTTATTTGCTAGACCCCTTGCTCCATTACATCTTCATCAGCTTTCTGTTTCTTGTTTCCTTCACTGCCTAAATTTGGCTGTCCTGGAACTTGTTCTGTAGACCAGGCTAGCCTTGAACTTAGAGATCTGCCAGCCTCTGCTTTCTGAGTACTGAATTGAAGGCATGTACCACCACACCTGGACCTAAATGGTTCTTTAAGTCCTTTTTATTAGTTGGAAGTTTAGTTGGATGGGGTCTTGCCCTGAGGTTATCATCCTCTTTATTCTGTTTGTTAATCTGGTTATCTCCTTAAACATGGTACAAGACTTAGCTTCACTTTGCTTCCCATTTCCCCTTTTCTCCTCACTGTACCTTTTGTATTTTTACTCGCTTAGCTTGTTCCTTTTCATTATAAATCTTCATGAGTGAACACTAATAGCCATAAGACAGAGTCAATACTAAGCTGTTTTATAGTTTCTTCTGCCAATGCAATTAATTCAAAACTCTTCAATTTATCCACAGGCAAACTTTTTGGACAAGGATAGTAAGCAGACACATTCTTTGCCAAAATATCACAAGAACAGACTCTAGATCTCATGTTAACATTCTTCTCCTTTGAAACCTCTTGAGCCAGGCCCCCTTCAGTGCAAATCACCTTCAGCACCACTGCCTTTCATGCTCCTACCAGCATGGCTCATTAAGCCTGGCTTAAAGCATTCCACTACTTCCCTAACCCAAAGTTCCACTATCCACATTCCTCCAAACAAACACATGGTCAGTCCTATCACAGCAATACCTCGCTCTTGGCACTGAAAGACTCTGGCGAGCCTTAGCTTACCGGAGACCCCCTGAGTGAACCACGTGAATCCAGAAGCGATGCAAAAAGCAAGAGGAATTCATTGTTCCAGTACACTGGGGTTGTCCCAGACCCGAAGGAGAGGCGGCAACCCTCGGCAGCCCATTAGGCAAGTTTTTATGTGGTTTCCAGGGGCAGAATAGAGTATCAGCAGCTAGGCACAATATGATTGGCAGAACAGTGCACCCTTTAAACTGATTGGTCTTTAGGGAATGAGGTAGTAGGAGCTTACTTAGCTTCTCTCTTCTGGCGTATGTGCTCTCTGACCTGTCTCTTCCAGGAGGTGGGTTGCAGGGTGGGGGAATCCAGTGGAATTTTCTAACTGCTGAGCTGACCTCTTCAGTACCAACGTCTGTCTTAGTTAGAAGAAACACCATGACTATGGCAACTCTTATAAAGGAAAACATTTAATTGGAGATGGCTTAAAATTCAGAGGTTCAGTCCATTATTGTAATGGGAGGAAGCATGGCAAACACGGTCCTGGAGAAGGAGGTGAGAGTTCTACAACTTGGTCCATAGGCAGCAGAAGGAGACTGTGTGTCACACTGGGCATAGCTTGACCATATGAGACCTCAAAGCCTGACCCACAGTGATACACTTCCTCCAAAGAGGCCCAGGTCCTTACAGTGCCACTCCCTATAGGCCAAGCATTCAAACACATGAGTCTATGGGGGCCATTCCTTTGTAAACCACTACACTTGGTCATGGTGTCTTATCACAACAGCAGAGAAGTAACCAGGACACAGACCTTTCAAGGATGACACAGATGAGCACAAATGCCCTAGATGGTAGAGGGCTCTGTATTAGCTAGTGTTGTAGCTGTTCCTGGTGCTGTTCTTGTGAACCAATCCCCTAATGAATAAAGGAGCCAATCACTGGCGGAGTAGAAGGGACTTCCAGGTTGGAAGGGAGGAAGCAGGAGAGAGTTAGGTCCTTTTCCAACAGGGATAGTGCGAGGATAAGGTGTAGCTACATGTGTCTCCCGGTTTCAGTGGCGGATCCGTCAGGATTTAGATTTAATAAGGCTTATAAGATTAGGATTTTAGTTGCTACACCCAGCTAATAAGTTTCTATCATTTCTGAACTATGTTTGTGTTGTGTTTTCCTTCATGTGGTGGCTCATCTGTGTCCAAGAGAGAAAGATACAGCAGCAAAGCATGGGTTTGCCTGAGGTGCACCACAAAGGCTGTGGGGGGATTTGAAGCACTGGTTTGGCATGGTAGCAAATCACCAGTGGGAACCTAGCAAGCTGGGTGGAGAGATTGTGTAGTTTCTAACTGAGAATCTCCACAAGATTAAAAACAGGTTAACCATTGCCCACCAGTGCATGGCAGGCCAGGTCACTGCAGCAGAGAGTTGCTGGCACGAGTGCAGAATGTGCCAGTTCATGGGTTTTTTGTTTGTTTGTTTGTTTGTTTGTTTTATTACCCGCAACAAGCTAGTGTTTGGTTTGCAAGAGTCGTCTCTCAGATTTCCCCATTTTTAAGCTGCTGGCAGATGTCAGCCCTGCAGTCAACTTAGTGCTGCCTTGCAATTATGTAGAGTGATGAGAATGAGCCAAAGCCAGAGTCCCCGGCAGTGCCTTCACCCAGGAACATGCAGGGAGCACCTGAAGAGACCCAGGGCACAGGACTCTTAAAGCCACAAAGCCACTGACAGGACCAGCCAGGCTTCTCCATGTCATCTACTTTTGCCTCATCCAACTATGGTTCCTGGTCATGCAGAAATGCATGCACGTTCTGGGGACCCTGGCTGTCAGAATTCTGTGGACTCAGAAGTCATTTGGAGGTGTCTCATGTTTAGTGATTGCCTGTTCCGAACATCAGGCTTATGTAGTGCAGACTAAAAAAGAATCTAATAAATTCCTTAAAAGCAATCTTTAGAAGACTGCTTGGAATTTATTGTCTGTGTTTTAAAACCATGTTTCTGAGTAAAACTTTGAGGCTGGGCTTTGGCTCTGGAGACCAAGCAATGGCAACTTTAAGGAGATTAATGTTGTCCTCATCATTGTTCAAGATAAAACTTTATCATCCCCGGGAGCCACTAAATCAAAATGCCAGGAATCCTCTTGCTTATAAGAAATTTATTGGACCAATTCTCTTTTAGCCTCTGGTCATAGCCATTTAAAATTTTAAATGTCACAGCAGCACCAACAAAGGATTTATTGAAGGGACACAAATTGTGTTATCTGACCCAGCCTGCCTTGGTAGCCAAGGTACCTTGGAGAAGCCTTTGTCAGTAGGCACGACCCCTTGCAAACCCAGGCTCCTGAC
Organism: Mastomys coucha; assembly: GCF_008632895.1. Taxonomy (NCBI): domain Eukaryota; kingdom Metazoa; phylum Chordata; class Mammalia; order Rodentia; family Muridae; genus Mastomys; species Mastomys coucha. The sequence continues at coordinate 89,819,771 of NW_022196891.1, read as the reverse complement.
AGTCTAGCAGTGGGGAGATTTGCAAGGAGGTCGCGACAGTTTTACTCACACTTGAGGCCGTCGCTGTTGTGCTTGGATGGTTGTTTTCCACAGTGGATGAAGTGAGTCCGAAAGGGGCTCTCTCTACTGACAACCAGCTACAGTGGCTAGAATTGAGTTCTCTCCTTTCCTTTGTGCTTCAGAATCTACAATCAGCCGTGTGCAAGCGAGCTGGGGATGAGAGGGCTGAGGGGATGCTTGGCTGGTAAACTGTTGCCCTGAACACATGGGTTTCAATTCCTAGAACCCCTGTAAACAGCTGGGTGCAGCTATTTATGGTATATGCATGTATACCATCACTGCTGGGGATAAGAGACAGAAGGATCCCTTGGGGCTTTCAGGCTAACCAGTTTAGACAAATCTTTGAGATCCAGGCTCAGCAAGAGACACTGTCTAAAAACAAACAAACAGACAAACAAAATGTGTAGGAAATGATTGAGGAAGACACCTTACATTGGTCTTTAGCCTGTAGGTACATGTTCCTGTACGAACTGTACAAGCATGTTCAAATGCAAGAATATGTAAAAATTGAGCAAAATGGAGATACCTCATAAAAATACCAGAAAGCAAGGAGGTCCACTTATCCTTAAGACAAAGGGTTTTAGAAGAGTTTACAGAGCAAAGGAATGCACCCATCCCCAAGGAATGCATGATTCCAGCAGACGTCCCCAGGAGGGCGGATCTCCCTGACCCCTCCTGCCCTTCACAGGTATCTTATCCTTACCTGGAAGAGAAAGGTCAATAGAAACTAAAGAACAATGAAAAAGATAAAGTGTAACCAGCCCATCTTGTAAACTGTAACTAGCCCACGTTGTAAGCTGTAAAACTCTGTTCTGTAATGGTATAAAAACTTAGAGCTTTGTTTCTTCTGGGTCGCTCCTGTCCCGAATACAGAGTGACCCTAGTATACTAGTTCCAATTAAACCTTATGTTATTGCAGTGGCCTCCTTCCTGATTCTTCGAGAGCAGGGTACTCACGCCAAATATAACAAATACACATACACACATACAGGAGGGGGAGGGTATAAGCTGTCCTGCAGATCCATATCCTCTCATCATTACTGACATCTAGATAACTCTGTCTCTACTTGTGTCTAACACCCTTCCAACTCCCCAGCCCAGCATCACTGACACTCATTGTCTGCTCAACCTTCTGACCCGAGGCTTCAGACTGAGGGGCTAGCCAGGGAAGGTGAGGTACTGATACTAGGATTGCTTCTCTCCCCCAGGACCTCCATTGCTGCCTGGGGAGTGGAGGGCAGGCCTGGCGTCTTGGCTTGCAGTAAGAACAGTTGCTTTCTTTGGAGGGCCATGGCTGAACTATCACGTTGTGGCTTCCATGCCCCCTAGTTCTTCTTTAGCTACTTGGTCCCTTCCTCACACTCTGCCTTAGAGGCCTTGAAAAGTTTGCAGCATAAGAGGCTAGGTGGCTTCCCTGGTCTCAAGAAACCCCCAGATGAACAAGATGACATTTTTTTTCTTCTGTCGAGGTGCTTCTGGGATCCTGGGAAAATACACACATGCATGGAGGCAGGAGAGAGGCTGCAAAGCTTGAGGTAAATGCACTAAATCCCACCCAGTAGCACCCATTTGTGTGAGGGCATCACTGTTCACTGTATTGTGGGGCTTCACAGTCTTCCTGAGGCCACCCCTCTGCCTTGTTGAACACACCCTCCCAGGGCAACACTGTCCTCTGAGGCATCAGGAAACACTTGCCTTTCCTGGCTAGTCCCCTGCAGTGGGAGCTCCTGCACCCTCCTCTCAGCAGGCATAGGCTTCAGCTCAGAGCTGTTCAGTGCAGGCCTCCCCAACACCCCCCTCCAATGTGCCAAAGGGCTCCTCTCCACACTTCCCACCTCATGGCTCTGGCTTCCTCCTACTCCTGTCTGGGATTGATGTGTTCTGAAAAATCATCTCGTAATTATTCTCTCCTCTGGATAGAATAGCTACCATCTTTTAGATCTCTATTTTTATTAAAAATATCAAGTGAGAGCAGGTTCTGTTAACGTTGCCATGTATCAGGGACCTGCAAGGTCTGCAGTGAGCAAGTGGACAGGGTCAGGACACCAAGGCAAGCCAGGGAGGGGACACTTAAAAAATAGTGATCATGGAAATAAGCCCAGGAGGTTGATAATTACAGCTGTTTTCTTCTCGGTCATCACACCAGTGACCTCTGCAGTATTTGCCACACGCAGTGTGAAGAGGGGCTCAAAGCAGTGGATGGTCAATTGCGTTCTGACTTTAGAACTATATTGCATTCTGGGCTATAGCCCTGGCCTCTAATCCAGTAAGGACCACAGGCTGGCTGATGGGTGCCTGCTGGCTTCTGAAGAGAGCCCTGTTTGATGTGTCCTTCGATGAAGCTATGCCTACCACCTGAAGAGGATAGACAGCTCCAAAGCGCTGCTCAGAGCTCAGTGCTGTGAGATATGAGATTGGAGCAGATGTGCTATTCTCTACCCAGATTCCAGGCTACCCTCCTGACCTACTCTCTGTACATGTGTACATGTGTGCATGTGCATGCATGTGTGTGCATGTGTGTATGCACAGACACACGTAGTGCTTGCATTGTGTGTTTGAGTGTGTGTGAATCCATGTGTGTGTATGTGTGTGTGTAGTGTGTGTGTGCTACAGCGTGTGTGCATGTGCGTGTGCATGTAGTTGACATGAAAATGTGTGTGAGTACCCAGGTACTAAGTGTATATTGGGGGATGCCAGGGTAGAAGTAAGGAGGTTCAGCTTAAGAATGAAATATCTCGGGGCTGGAGAGATGGCTTAGTGGTTAAGAGCACTGACTGCTCTTCCAGAGGTCCTGAGTTCAATTCCCAGCACCCACATGGTGGCTCACAACCATCTGTAATGGGATCTGATGCCCTTTTCTGGTGTGTCTGAAGACAGCTACAGTGTACTCATATACATCAAATAAGTAATTCTTTTTTTAAAAAAAGAATGAAATATCTCAGATAGATCTTTGGAATGGGGATATAGCAGCTCTTCAACTTCCCCTCCTTGGAGAGATGGATTTGTGTAGGGCCATGCAGCCTTCCTCAAGCTGCTCTATGTGGTCACTGGAGATCTGAGCTGAGAGTGGGGACTATAATGGCATGAAGCCAAGAGAGCTTTTACATTTTATTCAGGGAAGGGAGTGAGACTTGACACTGAGCAGAGGCCATGGGCCCTGTGCGTTGTTCTGAGGGTGTTAGCCCATGCTTCTTGAGTCAGGACCAGCCTGACCAGCCTTCTAACACCTCCCTGCCCATGCTGAGGAGCCAAAGGAAGGAAGGAAGGGAGGCAGCTTGTCTGTTGATAGAAGCCGTTCACTTCCTCCACCCTCCATCCTGGGGTGGGGAAAGACAACTAAGAGAGTAACTCAAGAGTTCTAGGGTACCTCTCCCTGTTCAGTTATATCATGGTTGCCTTACCTTGGATAGTTTTTGAGACATTGGATTTGCAAACTCCACAGCCATTGTGGTTCAGAAGCAAGATTATGAAAGAGAAAGAGGGTCCACATAAGGGGCCATGACCTGGGAGTCTACTCCTGGATCCTTTGGCAGCTGGTCTGGCAAAGTGGTCATACAAGCCCACCCCTGATATCTGGGGCCTATGGGAGGTGGTTGGGTAGAGCCATTTGTCGTCTTTCCTCTAGGACATTTCTCCTACCTGCTAAAAGGGGTCTACAAGTTAGGGGGTTCTACAAGCAGAAGGCTTTGTATTGGATCTCCTCTGAGAGAGACCAGAGGAGGGAAGGAATGTGGTGAACTAAGGGAGATAAGTACCCAAGAAAACAACTAAGAAGGAAAGATTTTTTTTGGAGGAGGGGGGTCAGGTTTCAAAGGTTTCAGTCCAGTTGGCTCCATTGCTTCTGGGTTATGGTGAGGGAGAACATCATGGCAGAAGGGGATGGCAGAATAGACACGGTCACCTCATGGCAGCCAGAAAACAGGGAAAAAGAAAAGGAAGGGGCCGGGCATAAGACAATTTGGGCACAAGACAATTCAAGGGTGTACCCCAGTGACCCAGTGACCCAGTGACCCAGTTTTTCCAAATAGGCCTCACCTCTTGAGAGTTTCTGCAACCCCCAAAATTAATACCACCAGATGGAAGGCACACCTTCAACACAGCCCTGGGCAGCCCCTACACAACCACAGCCAGGCCCAAGGGCCTGAGAGATGCCCACCCAAGGAAGTAATAAAAGCTGCTTTCAGAACACTGCTCTTAGCAAAGAACCAGGCAGTGGAAGACACTCCACAGAGAGAGGCTCCCTGCCACAGGGCTCACAGAGAGTCCTCTGCTGGACCCACCCTGGCCTAGGGAAAAGCTCAGACCCTTAGGAAGAGGAAAGATACCAGCAGACTTGGTACCTCCTCCTTAGCTAATAGAACCCAGCCAATCCTTCCCGCACTGGACAGGAGGAAGAGCTTTAGTGCATCAGTGAGACTGTAGTTGGGACAAAACTGAACAAAGGCATCCAGAGTCCCTCCCAGTCCTGTGAAAGGAATGGCCATAGTACTGGGAGTCCCCATAGGGAGGAGATGACACAGAGCAGCTGGGGATAGTTAAAGAAATTCAAAGAGAACACCTCAGGAGATCATAGTCCGTGAAATGTTTCCCTGGGCTCATGTGTTTCCACACTTGGTCCCCAGCTAGCTGATGTTCTGGGACGTGGTGTAACCATCAGGGTGGGGTCTCACGTAGGAAGTGGGTCGCCAAGTAGCGGGCCTTCAGGTTTATGATGTGAGTGAAACCTCACTGCCACAGCCATGAGCCTTCCTTGCCGTGACGGACTGTGTCCTCACAAGCCATGAGCCAAATGAATCTCTCCTCCCTCGAATTGCATCTTATAAGGTGGATCACTTTCTTTCTTGTTGCTATGTTGGAATAAAAGCAGCTTTAATGGAGAGAGGGTTTCTCTTGGTTCATTGTTCCACAGAAGATACAGCCCACCACGGTGGGGAACGCATGGTGTCGATAGCACAAGCATGCTTAAGCTTGAGCTTGGCTCAAGTCAGGAAGCAGAGGGCAAGATCAGGAAGTGGGCTAGCCTGTAAAACCTCACGTCCCCCACTCCTACCCAGGTGGCATGCTTTGTCTGGCAAGACGCCTCCCCACACAGCACCATCCAACTGCGACCTGCACCTGGGGCCATGTCTCATTTAAATCACAACATAAGATTCTTGGTTCTAGCCACAAGTAAATCTTTAAGATACTTGGTAAATCAGTACATACAGTGGCGGTGGAAGAAAGGTGTGCGAACGCACACATGATGTTCCCAGCACGACAGTCGTTCTTGTCTTCGTCTCTTCACCTCTACATTACATGTGCAGTCTGTGGGGCCACGGACCTAATGGATCAGAACCAACAAACCAAACTCAACACATGTTCAGAGCCTGATGTATTCGTGGTTGTTGCAAATGGGGTAGAAACTGCCTCCCAGCCCCTGGCTGAAGCCTGGAGGTAAATTCTGAGCCCAATGCCTCATTAGTATGCGTGTGCGTGGACTCCAATCAAACAGGGGCTGGGAAGGGTTATTATTTCTGCCAGCAAAGAGGGCCAGCTGAACCTGATTAGTATTGATTGGAATTTCGTCCTACCAATCAATTTGCTTATTAATGTCGATGTTTGGGGTCCTTGTTTCTGTAGGAGCGGCCTTCTTGTTCCTTTCAGCTTTCACTTCATTTCCTTCCCCTTGACTCCTCTTTTTGGAGTGACATTGTTCATTACAAAAATGTTTGGTGCAGAATCAGAGCTTTGATCCTCAGGGGTTTGGTCTCCTCCATTTTTTCTCCAACCCTTCTCTTTTTCTCGCCCTCTGTCCGGCATTGGGGCAGGATGAGGCATACAGGTCACTGTCCTCCAGCCACTAATAGTATTGTTCCATACTGCCTGGGCCTGGAACACACTATTGAGAGAGAGAGAGAGAGAGAGAGAGAGAGAGAGAGAGAGAGAGAGAGAGAGAGAGAGAGAGAGAGAGAGTGCTGTATGCAGGTATTCATATGTGTGTAGGTGAATATGTACATGTGTGTGAGTAGGTGGCTAGGGAGTCCAGATGGCAATCTCCATTATCCCAGGTATCCCCCACCTCGATTTTGGCTTAATTTTGTTTGTTTCTGAGACAGAGTCTCTCACTAGCCTGGAACTCACCCTGGAAGCTGGATTGGCTGCCTGGTGAGCCCAGGAGCCTGCCTGCCTTCCACCTACCCAGCACTATGGTGATAAGTGCCTGCTCCCCTGCATGGCTTTTCCACATGGTTTTGAGGGCTGAACTCAGGTCCTTGTGCTTGTGAAGTAAGCTTGTTAATTGGACTGTCTCCTCAGCCCAAGGCTCTGCTCATAGGTGGTGTCTTCTGCCTGATTTTTCACAAAACAAAGAAGCAAACAAACTCTTTAATAGTCTCAAACCATTCTTCTCAAAATGTCAGTTCCCCTAGGACAGTAACTGCATCTCTTGATGGTCAATGTGTCTCCTACCATCTGTTGGCCTGTAGTTGGGTGTTGGTAACCAGCTTAGCTGAAAAAATGGAAGCCCCAGGTTCAGTGAAAGACCCTGACTCAAGTGTCCACTCTGATGGGGAATAGTTAGTTGTTGGGTGTATGAACCATATACTTACCCAGTATTCTGGCTCCAGTGTCCTTTCCCTCTGTGTCACACATGGAAACTATCCCCAGAGCAGCTGCTGCCTCCAAGAAGGATGCACAGGCAGCTCTGCCTCTTGTCTCCCACCACTGATTACAGAGTTTGTGTTAGTGGCTGAGACCAAGCCTGGAATTTCACTTCATAAAGTTTTCCTGGAACGATTCATAGACCTTAGATTTTACCCTGTTACCCACTCACAAATAGGTCTGGAATCTTCTAGAAAGTATAAGCACAGGAGCTGGCGAGATGGCTCAGCGAGTAAGAGCACTGACTGCTCTTCCAAAGGTCCTGAGTTTGGATCCCAGCAACCACATGGTGGCTCACAACCACCCATAATGAGATCTGACGTCCTCTTCTGGTGCTGTCTGAAGTCAGCTACAGTGAATTGTGGGGCTGGAGCGAGCGGGACTGGAGAAGTTCAATTCCCAGCAGACACACACATGATCGCACTCATGGCCATCTGTACAGCTACAGTGTACTCATACACATAAAATAAATAAAAGAAATCTTTTTAAAAAAGAAAGTATAAGCATGATTCCAAAGTTATTCAGTACCACCAATAACTGAAAAGATGATAGCTCCTCCAGGGATGGTTAGGTGCTTCCTTGGTGTAAAGGCGAGCCTGGTACTTACTGTGGCTGGGGCACAGAAACGCTCTGTCAGGATGTGACACTCATGGTTGGATGATGTCAGCAGAGAGGCTGGAGGGTGCTGGGACCACTTTTCAGAATATATTTTAGGAATAAAACCAGCTTCTTATCAACTGGTAATTGGTAAATTGGTGGTGAGCGGAACAGAAAGAGGGGACACTGTGATTTTAGAATCACTTCCTCAAAATATATGTCCCCATGACCTCAGAGCTTCACTGGAGGCAGATGTGTCCAAGAGAAGGCCAAATACCCTGCCTCCTCTTTTCTGACTCCAGAAAACCTGAGGCCAGAGGCTCAGGCCTCATGTCTGCCTAAGGTACTCCTGCCAAAGAGGGCATGGGGTCAGAATTGGAAAGACATTGAGTGATTATTGACTATCTAATGGCTAAGCAGGCATGGGCAGATCAGGTCAGACAGCATTGCCTGTGTGGGCTCCTGTGAGCCTTGTCCCAGAGGCTCAGAAGAACATGGCACTACCCCCCATCCCCCATCGTCCTGTGAAGGGGTCACTCTGCTTAGGCAGTGGGGGTGTCCATTGTGTTTGATTACAGTCCGATCTTTTTATTTGGTGTGTGTATCTGTGAGTGAGTAGAGCATATGTATGTTTGATGTGCTGTGCTCGGAAGGCTTTGAGCCTCTTGTTCCCTCTCTCTACCTTATTGCTTTGAGGAGGAGTCTCACTGAACCTGGAGCATTCCTTTTCAGCTAAGCTGGCAGCCAGCAGGCTCAGGTGATCCTTCAGCCCAGCTTTAAAGGATCTTGCTTGGGAGAGTTTAGCAAGGTGAATAAAATCTCTGCATTTTCAAGTAGATATCCAACCCCGGCCTTTTCCTTCAGCCATGGGAGAGAGGCAGAAAGTGGCGAGGCCTGTGTGGTAGGGATTAGATGTCTGGTGTGTGATCTGATGGGGATGTCCTTAGGAAAGGTGCTCAGAGGGATTGAAATGGAAGGGGCAGGGCTGTGTTGAGTTCAGCCTAGTCCCACTGATGGGGTCCTCATCTGAATGTAGCCAGGAGATTGTGGTTCTTTAGTTTTTCTGTGTATTTCTGTGTCCAATGGGGACTGATAGAATAGATTGTGTCTGACCTGCCGGAATGTGATTGGATAGTCCACTGTTCACCAGCTGATAGGGATCTGCAGAGTGCTTACCTCACCTGGGAATAAAGCTCGAAAGGCTGTCTCTGTCGTCAGCATCACGAACATAGATGGACCTGTGTCAGGAGACTGAGTCAATAATGCTGTCCACAGCAAGATCCTGAATGTGTGTCCTAGGCTCATATCTGATTTGATTTTGTGCATGTGTGTTATGTGTCGGTACAGATGTGGATACATGTGAATATGCATGCATGTTTGTGGAGGCCAGAGGTCAACCTAGGATGTCATTCCTCAAGAAGCATCATGCCTCTTGTTTCTATGAGACAATCTCTTATTGGTCTGGAATTCATCAAATAGGCTGGCTGTCCAGCAAGGCCTAGGGACCCACCTGTGTCTACCTTCTCAGTGCTGGGGCTATAAGCAAGCACAGTCTAGCTTAGCTTTTTTTTAAACACGGGTACTGGGGATCTGGGATTGAAGACAGGTTCTCGAGCTTTCACAATGAGCACTTAATTAGCTGTGTTATGGAATATAATGTGGAGAGGGGCTACCTGGAAGGCCCATGCCAAGGTATTCCCCCTTTAGTAATTACACCATGCAACAGATCTGGTATAAAGAGAGTATACTGGGGGAAGGGAGAGGTGTGAGGACCTGAGAAGGGGTAGAGGCAGATGAGTGGACATGTAGATAGGCAGATGGATGGGAGCAGAGCCATGAGGGCAGAGAAGGGGACACGGAGAAGGAAAGAAAGAGGGACAGAAAGTGGGAGAGAGAGAGATCGGCTGGGAACACACACAGAGACAAAGACAGAGAAAGAGAGAGAGGAAGGAGGGAGGGAGAGGAAGGGAGGGAGAAAGGGAGAGAGAGAGGGAGAGAGAGAGAGAGAGAGAGAGAGAGAGAGAGAGAGAGAGAGAGAGAGAGAGAGAGAGAGAGAGAGAGAGAGAAAGAGAGAGAGAGAGATAGGCTGGTGGATAGTCCTTTTATATGAAGCCCACTGGGACTGGTGCACCTGGAGATGGCCAGTAACGATGCTAGGTCCCTGGGCGGAGCCTAGTGGAATCTCCTGTATGCTAACAAGCTGAGCCATCTCCCCAGCCAAGTTTTGATATTTTCCTACATAGTATTTGTCTAAAAGTTTATCACCTATTCATTTTAACAAACTTTTCTGAGTCTTCCCATTATAAAGCTTCATGGGACTTCGCTTGTTCTGCTCATAATTTGAAAGAAAAAATTTAATCTCCCTCTGCTCAATAAATATCTATTGGACAGATAGAGTGGGTTATGAGAGCCAGGGAAGGGGATTGGTGGTAAAGGTTTCTGGGAAGTGGGATTTAATAACAGGTCTGGCTAGTTCCACTTGGTGTGTCACTTAGCAGCTATTAGATGACACTCTTAGCTCATGTTGCAGCCACACTGATTTCGTGGTATGGCTGGGGTTTGGACCTCAGCCTGTTTTTTTCCTGTGTTGGGGAGCCATCCACAGAAGTGGCCAGATCTTCCCTTCAGATATCCTCAGGCTGACTGGCCAGAGACAGGTTCAGATGTGAGCTGTATGCTTGACCCAGGCTCAGCGTTTGTAGCCTTGCAGGTAGCTCTTGCAGATGTGGTTTCTGTGTTCAGCCATGCACTCACTGATGCTACCCAGGAAGGTAGAGATGTTTTTTGTGACATCAGCAAAAGAATGGAAGCATATTCAAGTCTGTAGGTGTCATCTGGGAAGTCACAGCATTGCCTTCCCACGGAGTTCCAAGTGAGGCAGGGTTGTCTGAAGTAACTTTGGAGTGAGGTGTCTGGGGTTGGCAGAGGAGGGCAGGCTTGTTCTCCTCTCTGACACCTCCCCTCAGGCCTTTTCAGCCCCAGTACCCTGTTTGTTTCCTGGGCTGGAGCATTGCCTCGCTCTCCTCTCCGTGGTGCCAGGGTTCCCTGTGCTTTCCTTCCCATGAGGCCTGTGGAGACCTCCCTGCTGGCCAGCGCCTTGCTCTCCAGGTTCTCATTTATATAATTGTAGGACCTGGTGCTCCTATATTTTGTTGCTAATTATCCCTTTAGAGTCAGGAACAAAGAGGGAAGTGTCCATGGGGCCTATCTGGCTTCTCACAGTCAAAGGTTTCCCTTCTTTTAAGGAAAGACATGGGAACGTTCATCCACCACCTGCCTCTCAGTAGGTTGGTTTCCTGCAAATCCAATGTTTCCCCTGGGGCACATTTGCATGGAAGTATTCCAGAGGAGGCATCTGCTCTCTTAGAGCTGCAGGTACAAAGAACAGATGTGAAGAGGAGGAAGGTGATGTTAGCATTTGAGGTGACCAGAAGAGAGGCTGGAGTGGCTGCCTGTGGGAGGTAGTGGTGGGGTGCACCAGGGAGGCAACTCAAGGCTTTTCCGGGGCACACAGTGAGTTTGGGGCCAGCTTGTCACAAAGTAAAATGTAGACAGAGGAGAGCAGGAGGAAGATTTCTTCTTTTGACTTGGAAAGTTTTCTGGGAAAGAGCTGGTCCAGCTCGTGAGCTACATTAACCACAGGCCTGAAAGGAAGCTGTTGATGGGAGCTGCTGATGGTGGGAGGCCAGAAAGAACATTGTTTCTCTCATGTACATGTTCTTTGCTATAATAGCAGACTGGTATTACCAACAGCCTCTGATGCTGTGTTCCAGGCCTCCTGAGGGTTAGGTTGAGCCTCACAGGACATGGGACAAAGTAATTTCTTCCTTAGCCTGTACCCTTGACCTTTGCTCCAGTCTCACAGGAGATCATGGGCTATTTGTTTGGGGGGACAGAGGGCTCTTTCTTCCTCAAATATAACTGCAAGAGCAAAAAAAGTCCAAGAACTCCTGAGAATAAACCCACGATCGCAGAAAATTCCATTAATGTGCATAGTTCATATGTGCTTGTGCTAAAATATTTAAAAGGAAATAAATCCATCCATAGTTTAGCTCAAGATAATTAACCACTCTGTAACTTACAAATTTGCATAACTTTTATGTATATTCATCAAATGCACAAATATGTTTACATTAAAAGGTTGTCCTGATTAATACTGAGAAAAGTAACCAAGACAGTGGTTAGCATGACAAGACACAACATTATATGATATGATACTTATGGCAAGCCATGACATAGACACCAAGAAGGTGCCAATTTCAGAGACAGGTCTGAATTCATGTCTGTTTCCTTACCTAAAATATGGTTTTCTAGCTGTCAGTTGGTTGAACCTGGAATATACTTGTACTGGCTGGTTTTGTGTCAACTTGACCCAAGCTGGAGTTATCACTGAGAAAGGAGCTTCAGTTTGGGGAAGTGCCTGCTGCATGACATCCAGCTATAAGGCATTTTTCTCAATTAGTGATCAAGAGTGGAGGGCCCATTTTGGGTGGTGCCATCTGTTAGATTCTGGCGTGGGTCCCCCACTTGAGAAGAAACAGGAGGGAGATCGCTGTAAATTACATGAGGTTTATTATTGCCAGTGTACTGGGGTCATCCTTCATTCAGAGCAAAGGGGACGACCAGGAACAAAAGCACACACACTTTTTATGCCTTTCAGTACATAGGTTTACAGCGTGAGTTGGTTATCTCTCATTGGTGGAGCCCATTGTCTTTTGTTCTCGTTATCCTTTATGCCCCAGGTGAGGGGGAGATACCGATTGCACGTAGGAGGGGTTGGGGGAGATCCACCCTCCTGGGGATGTTTTCTGGAACCAGGCATTACTCCTCACAATTAGGGCATCTCCTGGGGACTGATGTTTGCTCGGTAAACTCTTCTGAAGCTCTGTCTTTAGGCTTAATGGACATTCCTTGCTCCTTGGTATTTTTATGAGGTGTCCCTATTTACTCAATTTTTACATATCCATGGGCTGGTAGTCTTGGGTTCTATAAGCAAGCAAGCTGAGCAAGCCAGGGGAAGCAAGCCAGTAAGGAACATCCCTCCATGGCCTCTGCATCAGCTCCTGCTTCCTGACCTGCTTGAGTTCCAGTCCTGATTTCCTTTAGTGATGAACAGCAGTGTGGAAGTGTAAGCTGAATAAACCCTTTCCTCCCCAATTTGCTTCTTGGTCATGATGTTTTGTCTAGGAATAGAAACCCTGACTAAGACAATACTCGATATATGTCTTGTCTTTGTTTAGTTGTTATTCATGTTGGCTTACACTGCTGCCGTTTTTTTTTTCTCTGCTTTTATATTAATATTCTTTGAATTAACAGATTATTATACTGTGAAATCCCAAGGTGGATACATTGGGAAATGTTAAACGAAAACCAGCAAATACAATCCATGGCCTCGTGTGTTGATCTCCTTCTGTGGTGAGAATAGTTAAGACTCTTGACTGGCCTCCATGTTGGCTTTGCCTGTCAGCTGGGTGATGATCTCTGAGGGCGTGAGGCTTTCTTGAGGCTTTCACCCCTGGTATCTCCACTCCTAATGTCGTACAGGGTACTGATACCCAGTAACTTACAACTCCTGGCGAAGGTGCCCAGTGAGTGCTCATAGTGGATGGAGAGTTGTTGGATTAATGAGCAGATGCTGTGGGGAGCGCTGGATCTCAGTGTGATGACCTCAGCCCCTACAGGGCACTGGGGATGTAGACCCCAGGAAACCTTCCTTACAGGATTACAGCTCACAATTCTGATAAGGGCACTGGGGATGTAGACCCCAGGAAACCTTCCTTACAGGATTACAGCTCACAATTCTGATAAACAGTGGGTTCCCATGAGCTGTCAGGTGGTCTGGAGGCAGAGTGTACTGCTGTTTCCAGGGTGCCCATTAGTAAGAAATATATTAGCTGCACAAATCACACACAGACACTAATGAGGGAAGGTGCTTGGGAGTAAAATGCTTTTCTAATCTGGATGTTGACATTGGGGATTTCCACTTATCTAGCTTGTTAAGGAAAGTGATGCCCGTAAAGGAAACAGTGTTTAGCAAGTCATTTAAGCCCCATCAGGTCAAGGGGTGGGTGTGGGCACAGGGTTCTGAGCTGCTGAAGGTATGAAGTCTTGACACTTGGGTAAATGGAGTGCTCAGTTCTTACAAGATGGTGTTTGTCACACCTAAGCTGACACCTATCAAATGTTTGCTGTATGTGAGGCCCTCTTCTAAGACTTCACATTCCAAGTCTCAATCTTCTATTTGTGTGTGTGTGAGTGTGTGTACAGATGTATACACCCATGTGCACATGGTGTGGAGGCCAGTGGTTAGCCTCGGGTGCCCTTCTCTGGTGCTTCCCAGTTGATTTTTGTGAGACAAAGTCTCGCTGAATCTGGAGCTTGCTGTTTTGGCTGCACTGGCTGGCTAGCAGGTCCCTGGGATCTTCCTGCTGGCCCTCCCCCAGCATGGGGACTACAGGAGCTTGCTACCATGCCTGGCTTTTATATGGGTTCTAGGTACCTGAACTAGGTCTTCATGCTTGCATAGAGAGTGCTTTACCCTCTGAGCCAACATCTCTGCAGCCCACTACCTGGATGGAGTAGTAAGTGTCCTTACCTCTCGTTAGGGGTCTGAGGCTCAGAGAAGTATGAGCTCTTTTTTCAAAGTTTCACTGGTAAGTGAAGGCAAGACTAGAATCCAGGGCAAATTTGTGTTCTTACCCTGACACCTCTCTTTGCTGACACAGCTCAGGGTAAGTACATCTGCCTACTTGGCAAGGCCCCAGAGGAAACAGAGTGCACTGGGCATTTGTAGAATGTTGACTCCAGTACCTAACAGGCAAAGGTCCCTGTGTTCCATGAAAATTAAACATGGGAGCAATTACATATTTGCAGCAATGGTAAATATTGAGCAGCCGCGAGGAGGTTCACACTAGAGAGGAGGGCAATGTTAATCTGTGGAGGCTTCTAGAAGAACCCAAGGGTGTGTCAGTGTGGGCTGGGGGCTGTTGATGGATGGTTGTTGTGGAGGCAGGAAGTGCTCTTGAGTGGTATAGGGCGAGATCCAGGGAGAAGCCCTCAGGTCTCCACCAAGGGGAATCTCACAGTGATGGGTCGGCCTGTCAGAGCAGGAGTCCAAAGCTCCTCTTTGCTCTTTATACAACGCTCTCTGTAGCAGCACAGCCCACAGCAAAGATGTGAAAGAGACGGTTGGTGAATCTGCCACTTCCCCCTCAGCTCCTCTTTCATCTTTTCTATGGTCCCATATTAATTTTTGCCAGTGCAGACTCTGTTGGGTTTTCCTCCAAGTCTCTTCCTTTGGCCCTCTGACTAGCTCAGCAGATATTTCCTGAGCTGCTGCTGCATATCAGCAGGCATGTTCCACCATTGAACCTGTGCTACCATAGGCTAGGAAATGTAGACCAGTGTGCTCAACACTGGATACTATTAATGTTCTAGTGTGGGCTCCCAGAATGGGTGTGAAGTCAGGGGGCAGGGCCTTGGCCCTGACAGTGGTGGCTGAACTTCTTAGAGGTAAGCAGAGAATGAGCACCCTGTACTGGGGACTGGAGAAGAGTGAGGCAGGCAAGGAAGAGGGAAGGAGCCTCAAGAGAATAGAACTTTGAAAGGAACAAGGATGGTGGGGCTGAGGAAGGATGCTCTTGAGAGATTAGGGGACTGGAGAGAGAGATTCCTAAAATGGTTTGTGTGCGATCCCGAATGAGGCTGTGTGTATTTATGGAAACAATATCAGAAAGGATGTATTCAAGATGTCGCTATTTCTGAATGTTTAAAAAGATTGTCTGCTTTTGAGTGTGAGCAGTACTATATTGGTAAGGCTTGAAGCAGAGATTATCAAAAGAGGAAAAGGTAAGGCAGGGAGGGTCGATGAAAAAAGAAAACCAAAACCAGTAGATAAGACAAGGAGAAGGTGGAGACTGTCCATTGTCTTGGCAATATGGAGGTCACGGATGACAATAATGAAAGTTGTTGGAGTGGAACAGGGAGGAGCAGATGTATCAGGTTAAGGGATGAAAGAGAGGGGAGGGCTAGAGGCTGGGTCAACTCCTTGCCAAGGACCCTGAAAGACTTTTGTACTTAAAATCGGGCCTGGAAGAATTTGGAGGATGGCAGAATGGTGTTTATAAAGTAAAAGAAACTAGAGGAATGCCTTTATGTTAAAGAGAGAACTAGTTAAAACAAGTGTGCAAGGGGAGGCAGTCATGTTTGCAGTCACAGAATAGACATCTCTTCTATGGAGAGGCCTTCATAGGTAGATGAGTAGGTGGATGGGTAGGTGGGTGGGTGAATGGTTAGATGGGTGGTTAAGTGGACACGTAGATGGGTAAGTAGGTAGGTGAGTAGGTAGGTGGGTAGGTAGATAGGTGGGTGGGTGAATAGGCGGATGGGTGGGTAGGTGGGTAGGTGGGTGAATAGTTAGATGGGCGGGTAAGTGGGCAGGTGGATGGGTAAGTTGGTAGGTGAGTAGGTGGGTGGGTAGATGGGTGGGTGAATAGTTAGATGGGTGGGTAACTGGGCACTTAGATGGGTAAGTTGGTAGGTGAGTAGGTAGATGGATAGAAGGTGGGGTTAATGGAGACAAGAATATCTGTGGTTAGGAAAGATTAGAACTCTCATTCTAGAAAATTATTAGGTTCAAATTTGGTGTGAACTGAGTCTATTCTGGAATCTGTGTACTACAGGCCTTGCCAGTTATAGGTGGTATGTGAGTTGCATGAGGGCACCTTGCCCGAAATATTTCCTCATGACTCCAGTGCTCAGCAGTATGCCCGGGACAGTAGGAATTCAGGAAGTATTTGCTCATGGTATGGATGTGTGGTCAGAAGAGGGATGTGGTATTCCTTCTCTGTTCTTCCCTGCTGCCCTGTATGTCCTGTAAATGGCGTTGTACCACAGTCCCACGGGAGAACAAGCCAGTAACTATCAGAGAAGCTGACAACGATGGGCTGTGGATTAGGTGTGGGATGAAGGGTGGCATCAGGGCTTGCTCCAAAGGGGGCCTTTTGGAAGAGATGAAGTTTTCACTGGACATTTAACAGGTGATCAGCGAGGAGCTGGTTCTCAGTCCATGTTGCTTGCAAGGGGAGAGCCAGGTAGAACGTACTAGAAGCAGATGCTCTTCCTTCTAAATGGTCTAAAAGTGCAAATGTCTGTCTCAAAGAGTTTCTCAGACACTGAGAAGTCTGAGGTGCAGGCAGGGCTCCTGGACATACCGTAGGGCTCCACATACTCAGATGGTCTCCACAACCTTTATGTGTCTAGCATTCTCTGTGCCCACAACAGGGGATCAGTGTGTCCCCTCAGCTTTGTGATATGGTGAGTTTCTCCCAGACTTCTTATGGTAAGGTGCACACTTACCTGGACTTGCCATGATGTGCTTCATAGATATGATTTTGATTAGTAGAAGAAGCCAAATGACTGTCTAATAAAGTGGAATAATTGCCAGACAGAGTGGTGCATGCCTGTATCCCCAGGATTTGGGAGGCAGAGGCAGGAGAATCAAGATCCAAGGTTATTCTTGACTACATAAGCAAGCTCAAGACCAGCCTATGATAGGTGAGAACCTTCCTAAAACAAATGAACAAATAAAACCCCAAAACAAATCAAACAAATGAAATACCACACCATATAAAGTTGTAGGCACAGTCATTAGGACTTAAAAGGGAAAGGGCTAAAATGATTAAACACTGGATATCATGCCTTTTGCATACACAGGCTTGGCCCAGGGAGTGGCCCTGTTGGAGTAGGTGTGTCACTGTGGGTGTGGGCCCTAAGAGTCATAGGCCCTCAGATCCCTCTCTGCCCACGAAGGCCCTCTGTGCTTGTCATTCACGGCTTTCAGAAGAAACGGGGGGGGGGGTAGTGTAAAGACACACCTCAGCCTCAGTTTCCCCCCTACCATTGGCTGTGTAGCCATTTCTATTCGGAGACAATTCAGACACATGAGAACACACACTGCTGAGACCGAGCCCCTTAATCCAGGTCCTGAGACTGACGCAGAGTGGAATCAACTTGGCAGCTCTTCAGTTGGGGAGCTGAACAACTTCTCTAAGCTGTTTGTTTCCTCCATCTGTAAGCTGAGGAGACATTCCCAGGATAGATCTGCAAATGGAATCAATCCCCTAAGATGTTTAATGCATGCAGGGCTCAAAGGGTTTCCTCTCTCCCCTGTCATAGGCAGCATATTCCCAGCAATGGAAGTTCCTTCCCTGGTTGATACAGGTAGAAGTGTCTCTCTGGTGCAACATAAATTACTGTGGCCACCACAAAAATCAGCATGGAGGTTTCCCCCCAAAATTAAAAGTAGAGATACTGTATGGTCCAACTAAACCACGTCTGGATATTTGCATGAGGGGTTTTATAGTGACACACCATGGAGGTACCTGAACTCCCATGTCTATTTTTCTGTAGGCTTTAGGGATTTGAACTCAGGCTTTTTTGCTTGCTAGATAAGCACTTTCCCTAAAGAGCCTTCTTGCTACATATATATATATATATATATATATATATATATATATATATATTTATAGGTATATTTATCAGTATATGGATATGTATGACAAAGGAGGAAGAAGTATTTGAGAAGAGGGAGGGAGGTCATTGGGAGGAAAGAGAGGGTTAAGAGGTTCATGTGGGATGGTTCTGATTATATGTAAGATTGTTTTAATTATTTTAATGTTTTTTTAATGATGCCCATTATTTTCTATGGTAAGATACATATTAGTAGCAAGGCCTTACGTAGTTTACACTAACAATAGGACACATTCAAAGCAGCATCCCGACACACAACTGTCCCGATAGCATTACTCAGATACTTGCCTGTTTTGTACCAAAACAAAGTTCTTGTGCAGCCCCTTGGTCTTATTTAATCATCATAATCTGTTTGACGAGGTAGTAGATGGGGTGAGCTGTATGCACATCATACAAGGCCCAGGGTCTCGCCCGTCAAGGCTTCCTCTGTCTTGACTTTCCAGGGCTCCTCAAGTGAATGTACATTGACACAGTCTTCAACCTTGTCAACCTTTAAGATCCCTTCTTGAAAGGATCAGGGAGGAGCAGCTACCTCTTCCTTGGATGCTGGGCTGGGAAGAGACTCTCCATTTTACCTGGGTTGTGCTGGATTGATAAAAGGAAGCCAATAAGAGCGAGCCCTTCTCTTTAGCATCTTCCTTTGTTCTTTCAGTTCTGTCCCAGAAGCCCCACCCTACAGGGACCTGCACCTGTGATCCTCATCCTGCAGGGTCCACCCTTCCTCCTGTACCTGTGAGCCCCACCCTGCAGAGTCCAGCCTTCCCTCTGAAACTGTGGACCTCATTCTGTAAGATCCACCCTTCCTCCTGAACCTGTGGGCCCCACACTGCATGGTTCACCCTTCCCCCTGAACCTGTGGGCCCCACACTGCATGGTTCACCCTTCCTCCTGAACCTGTAGGCCCCATCCTATAAGGTCTACCCTTCCTCTTGCACACCTCTCTATGCACTCACTAACTAATCTAGTCTCTAACTCCAGGTTTCTGTGTTAATTTGTTTTCAAGGTAACAGGCTATTTAACAAACCTTGAGACTGTTCCAGGAAAGTGCAGGATGCCTCTGGCCATCTCTGTTGTTATTGTGTTCATCACAGCAGCTAGCTCTGCCCTGGGACTTAGCATACTTTTTTATAGGCACATGCCTTTGCCTTTGATAAGTACAGATGTGCCACTGAATTGGGTCAGAGAGCTCTTCATCTTGACTCTAGCGGATAGTCACACAGACTTTACAGCCATGGCTTGGATATTTTGCTTCTAGAAACTTGAAGCAAAGACTCTGTAGCCGAGTACCATCAGAAGTGAGTTGGCAATGCCTTTCTTGCCTGCTGCCCTGGGAGACCATGAGAGGCTGAGCTCATCCTGAGCTATGGACAGACCCTGTCTGCTCAGAGAGTATTTCAGTGAAGAGTCTTATCTCCAAAGAGACTTTGGGCAAAGGTCTTCTAAGAGCAAGATTAGAGATTTCCTTCAAGAGTGGTGTTGCACCTTGCACTGTACAATGTAGTCCTAGAACCAATGGCCTTGAGCAACTGAGAGATGCTGGTGGGATACTGAGCCCTGTGTTGCTTAGCCAGAGACAGCTGTGGTCCAGGTCTGGTCCAGATGAGGAGGAGCAGAAGCCAAAGGGCTACATCCTGGGAGTCCAGGTGGAACATCAGAAGATGTTGGGCTTTTTGCCCATGTAAGTTGGGATGTCACTCTCCCACTGATGATGATGTCTGAGGCAGTGTTCTCATGTCCAAGGTGAGGTCTTGGAGGTCTTGGTGTAGACAAGACAGAACAGGAAATTACTCAACATGATACTAACCAGATGACCGCAAGATCCATCACTTATCAACACCTGGCATGCTCTGGCATCCCTGTGGTGGTCATAGCTCCCATAGTCTGGACAAATGGTTCAGAGCCCAGGTTGTATCTCAGCAACCGGAGCATAGTAGCAGTGTGGACAGCTAGACTCTGTCTAGGTCTTCTGGTTCTAGGCAAATAGTGAGTGATCCTGAAGGAGGCTGCCTGCCTCTTATCCTGGGGCAGGGACTTGAAACGGGGTCAGCCTATTGAGCTCTCAATGTAATCAGTTCAGAGGTGAGAGAGATGGCTGTGAGTTTGATTCCCATCACCCATGTTGGGTACCTCACAGTGACTGTAATTCCTTCTGTAGGGGTTTCCATGTCCTCTTCTGACCACCAAAGATCTACATACACACACACACACACACACACACACACACACACACACACACAGAGAGAGAGAGAGAGAGAGAGAGAGAGACAGAGACAGAGACAGAGACAGAGACAGAGAGACAGAGAGAGACAGAGACAGAGACAGAGACAGAGAGAAACAGACAAAGAGACAGACAGAAACAGAGACAGAGAGAGAGAGACAAAGAGAGACACAGAGAGACAGAGAAACAGAGAGAGACATAGAGGCACAGAGACACAGAGATACACACAGAGATCTCAATCTGGCTCATGTGAGGAGATAAGTCCTGCTTAGCTCTGATCTGTGCCTCTGCATCATCTTGACTTATCCTGTTCCCATGAATCTTCTCCTTCTCAGGAAAGCCGAAGATCTGAGAGGGCCGAGACTGCTGAACTGGTCACTGGGTTAGATCCATGTTAATGGATACACCCTGGGTAAGCAAGAAGGAGGTAGCTAGAAGGAATGTCTTTGTTCCTTGACCGTCACAAAGTAGTGACAGGAAGTGATCTCTTGCTGGCAGTGTCATCCACCTTGGTCTTGGAAGTCAGGAGGATGAGAACAGGAGAACTGGGAGCCACACTCCTGTCAGGTGGACCCAACTGCTTCCTCTTTCCCCAGACTCAGGGCCTGGCTTTCCCTAATTTCCCAACCTGTATGAATTAGCACTGAGCCACCTGCCTTTCTCAGAGTGAGCCCTCACCCAGAAACAGCTTTCTCCTTGACTCCACTGAGAGGGGACCTTTAAATGTAGGTGGAGTGCCAGCTACACTCACTTCTGTCCATGGTCACTGGCATTGGCTTTCTTACAACATTATTGCATGTGTGGTAGCACTTTTAATCTACAGAAGACTCTACCTTGTGTGACACACACACAAAATGTCATCCTTAGGCCATCTGTGTATCATGCCAGCTCTTAAAGTATTACTCTCTAATGTGCATTCAAGCATGCATTTGGTCATCATGGGGTCATTTAAATGGGTGGTGTTGGCCAGCCAGCACTCACTACATCCTGAGAAACATACCATTGTTTCCTGAGCACAGGGCGATAGTCTTGCATTGTTTTCATAAGTGTTGCCCTGGCACAGGGGTGGGGAGTGACTGTCACAGAGCTATTGTCACTTTTGCCCAAACTTAAACTTTATCAGTTTTCCCACCCAGCACCCAGTTCTAAAAGACATCTTCTCTGATAGGGACTGTGAATCGTAATTGTGATAATTGGGAGGCGGCTGCGACAATTCTATCAAAGCTGGTTTGTCAGAGCCTCACTTTCAGCCCAGAATGGGAATGGCCTCATTGTCACCTCCAGCAACCATCACGCTTGGATCATTCACTTCAGCTCTTGAGATCTTTATTTTCTTTTCTCTTGAAGACAGTTTAGAATGGCAGTGTTCTGAGACTGCTGCCTGTACGGCATCACTACCCATATGACTTCACTGCCTTATGACATCACTGACTGTATGACATCGCCACTATTCTCTCTCA
This sequence comes from Mastomys coucha, assembly GCF_008632895.1. Taxonomy (NCBI): domain Eukaryota; kingdom Metazoa; phylum Chordata; class Mammalia; order Rodentia; family Muridae; genus Mastomys; species Mastomys coucha. The sequence goes on along the minus strand of NW_022196891.1, from coordinate 89,798,267 downwards.
CTTGCTTCACATTATGGCCATTGAACCCCATCTGTGCTCCCCACAGAAAAAAAATCTCTTCATTGCCAATGTGCTCCAGTGTCCTGGGGGTGTCTGTGTGCGTGTACCTGTGTGGTGTACACTTGTGTGTATGTGGAGGTTAACAGACTACCACTGATGTCATTCCCTAAGTTTTGTGTACCTTATATTTTAACCCAGGATCTCTAACTGCCATGAACCTTGATAATAGGCTGCCTTGCTAGCAAGCTAATTGTGAACATGTCCCATGACGTTCGGCTTTCTTAGCTGGACCTTTAGAAATCAAACTCAGTTCCACATGCTCGCAAGGTGAACGTGTCACCCACTGAGCCGTCCCTCCAGCTAAAGGCACTCTTTGTGTGTGTGTCTTTTGTTCTTTCCCAGCCACGATCCAGATTCGGCACTTCTCTGTGACCAACACACTGGGGCGAGGGAGGGTGTGAATGGCAAAGAACGAGGGTTTGGTTTCTTGTTGTTGCTTTGTTTTTGTTTTGGTTTTTCTAGAAAACTTGACTTGGGTACCCCTAAAGGGGCAAGAGAGTCACACTCCTGCACCTTCACATGCACCTGATGTTGGTGGTCTTGTGTAAAGCTTCCAAGAGTCAAGGTCACAAATTACCATTCCCACTTTAACTTTTAAGTTTTGCTTCTTTGTTTTAAGACAGGGTCTCACTGGGTAGCCCTGGCTCTCCTGGAACTCCATATGTAGATTGGTGTGTGTGTGTGTGTGTGTGTCTAGAATTGATAGAGATCTGCCTGCTTAGGCTGCCTTAGTGCTAGGATTAAAGGTGTGCATCACCATGCTCAGATAAGTGCTTTAATCTTAAAACATGTTGTTTTGCTTTTTGGATAAAACTCCCCGGTTTTGGTATTTCTGGCAGCTTCCCTGGGAAAAATGTCAATAGATAAGTGTCTTACTTTCCAGGCCCTGCCAGCTCTCCTGTTTACTTGAGGAACCTCTGTGAGTGGTTTAACTGGATTTCAGAGAACACAGTGGTGGGGAAGCCTGCAGTAGTGTGTGAAGGTGACAGCCATTCATCAAGTCAGCTTGCTGCAGTCACTGTTGGCAGTGTTTACATGTGGTGGATGAGGAGGAGGGTGCGGTGGATGAGGAGGAGGGTGGGAAGAACAGGAGAAGATGAAGGCTGTAGGGTTTATCTCGGGGTGGGGGGGAGCCTGGTGTTAGAAGAGCTCTGATTTTCTCCTGTGTCTTGATATGGCGTGACAGACCATAGGTGGTTGTCCTCCACCTAAGCAGTGGTCTACAGTACAGAAGCCTGGCACACAAAGTCCAAAGAAATGTGTTAGGCTGAGATGGACATGTGATTCCAAGAGATAAGAAATCAAAGGGTGAGGGCTGTGGGTGATAGCTCGGTTGGTGAAGAGCTTGCCTTACAAGCAGGAGGACCAGTTTCCTCAGCCCAGGTGGGTAAAGCTGGGTGTGGAACATGCCCTTCTAACCCCATTCCTGGGCTGTAGAGATAGGTGGCTTCTTGGGCTTCCCTAACCAGCTAGCCCAACTACTTGGCAAGCTTCATGTTAATTAGAGACATGGTCTCAAAACCCAAGGTGTGTACACATGCACAAACACATCGAAGAGTAAGATTAGATGAGAAAAATATTCCTTGAAGTGAGTATTAGACCCCAGTAGAAGAAAACATGTCTGAGGTAGGCCTTGGAAGGACTAACTACAGGGCTCAGATCCAGGACGAATTCACTGATAGGGTGGAGTCTATTTTGGTGATTCAAAAGCATGGTGGTAGTTCAGGCAGGAGCCAGTTCAAGGCTGACTTTGGTAGAGCCAGGCTGATGGGTCTCCATTTGGGTTGTAAGGCAATAGGAATCCATCATAGATAAGACCTGAGGTAAAGATTTGGTGGCTGTGACAGACTCATTCTTCCTGGGGAGAAGAGCTTTTTAAGCAGCCATTTTCTTTTGCCTTGTAATCATATATCCAGCTGTTAATTTTCTTTCCTGTGTGACCACTAACTAGACTCCCCCCGCCCCCCCCCCCGCAAGTGGTACTATGTTGCCATGGGAACCCGAGGTCTGTGCTCAGCTGAGCCTCTCCTCTTGCCTCCGGGAGGTCCCCCCAGTCCAGCATGGCTGCCTGCGTCATTGCACCACAAAGGCAGATGGAGAGTGAAATGCCTCTGTAGGCCTCCTGGCATTTCTCCACTGCGCTTGTCTTCAGAACACTGTCTTCTAGAGGGCCCAAGGCACCGCACCAGTACAGTGACCTTCACGTTGCACACGCTCCTTTTATAGCACACGTTTCCCAAGAAGCCATGATAAATGAGTGTGAAAATGAGGGCCAACAGTGAGTAGGATGTGGGTGAGAGGCAGACATCCCAGGAGGAACCAAGAGTGCGGTCGCTCAGGTGAGGAGCGGTGTGTCCAGCGGAGGAGCTGTGGCGCAAGGCTGCTCCTTAAGTTTAGGAGGTGCTGACAGAGCAGAGGGTGGAGAGTGTTTCTGGAAAGGGGAGGAAGCCCCTGTGTCCCTTTCCGTCTGCAGGGGAAGGAAGAGGGGTCACACACATCATCCCCCAGATCTACTCCTTTTGCTTCCGGCTTGCTATGCTCTGCCCCATTTCATGTGGCCTGGAGAGGCATGTAAGTGCTTTTAGTATCCTCTCAGGAGGAAGGTAGGAAGACAGGCAGGCAGCCAGGAAATCTCAGTGGTTATTAAACTGAGTCTTCAAGGATCTTTTTATTAGCGATTAGGCAATGCTCGACAGCACTAAAGAGTCTATACTCTCTCTTTCTGCCCCTTCGAGTGAAACCCCAAGGAATCTGCTTCATGTGTTTATTTATAGCCCGAGACAAAGGCAGGCCTAGAAGAGGGGTTAGAAACCCATGGAGAGAAACTGCAGTCTGCCTCCAGGTGACCCTTGTCCCAAGGCTGCCGGTGTCTCTGTTCACACAGTGTAGAGTCCTGAAGATGTCGTCTTCCAGCGATATTTGTTCAGGGTTACTTAAAAGGCTTGTCTGTCACTGGGACAGTGGCCCCTCCAGAGCGTTGTCAGATTGCTTCAAGATGGAGGAATGAAAACCAGGCATGGTAATGCACGCTTGTAATCCCACAACACTCCCAAGGCTGAGGCAGGAGGACTGCCTTTGAATTCAAAAACCATTCTAGGCTATTCAGTGAGTAGCAGGCAAGTAAGACTATGGTATATGTATATGTATATGTATATGTATATGTATATGTATATGTATATGTATGTATATATACCAAAATACTACTCTCTCTTTCTCTTTCTCTCTCTCTCTCTTTCTCTTTCTCTCTCTCTTATATATATGTGTATATACATGTATGTATATATATATATATATACATGTATGTGTATATATATATATACACATATACACACACACATACGTAGTCCCCACCCACACAGTAGCCACTCATTTCAAGGGACATTGTCGCGTGACTTTTGTAGGTAAGGTATATCCTGAGTGGAAGGAAGTGCCTTAGTTGCAGAGTATTGGAGATAGATGGCTTGGTTCTCATCCATCAACACACCCTCAACTCTACATGTGTGGAGGACACCTGGGTAACATGTGGATTAAGCATTAGCAGCAGTGGGTTGAATCCACAGCACTCACCTCTTCAGACTTAGACCTGGATCTGCTGTTGATGCTGAGTAAAGAGTGATCCTTAGCGATCCTTAAGTCAGCAGGATGGAGTTTCACGTGCTACAAAAGATACAGGAGTGCTTGTCTCTGTGACGGTGCCGTTTACGGAATGGCTTTGCGGGGTGTAGCTGACAATTTGAAACTATTCCTGTTAAAGTTTGATACCTTTGGACAAATGCACCCACTTAAGAAGCCAACGCCAGAGTCGGAGGAATAGATGTGTGCCTCACCTATGAAGCTTTCCTCATCTGCCTTTCGTTTTCTTCATTTTTTTGCTTATAAAAATAGTGATTAATTTTTCATCCCCGTGACAAAACACCAGGCAGAAGCAGCTGAAGAGGTTTGTTTTGGCTCAGTCTCTGAGGATGTGGTATGGTGGTGGGGGAGGGAAGATGGGCACAGGGACTCTGTCAGCAGTTGGCTTTGTCTGCAAAATAAGGATAGGAAGCTGACAGCACAGACTTGCCTCAAGTAGCCTGCTTCTGAACAAACAGGCCTCACATCCTGAAGGTGCCACAGTCACCCAGAACACCTGCTGGAGACAGGACTTCTTAGATCCTATCCATGACTAGGAGCAAGCTATTGTCTGTGATGCTGGCCCATTAGCCAGTGTACAGGCGTTCAACTGTAATCAGGAAATCCTCCCTGTTGGAGCAACATGGCTGAAGGAACCTGGGGGGTGTTCTGCTGAGAGAAGCCAATGGATCCATCTTCTGTTGCACCGTCCATTTATGAAAGGGAGCCATCATAGTGAGGTGTATAGACCAGAGAGAAGAATGGGAGTTTACCAAGGCAGGGGTGAGGGAAGAGGGGGCATTACTCATTGATGCAATATGAACACATCCCTGAGATCTGCCTGGCCTTAAGGTCTTCTCATTTGCAGCCCAGCCCAATCTTTAAGTGTCCTTACCACAACTGAGCAGAGAACATAAGCCTCCCGAACGAAGCCTCTGAGAGCTCATCTGATCCCCACAGACACTCATGTAGAAGGTGTCCATACCCTCCTCTGTCCACACTGGTTGAGGCTCTGCAGTGGAGCAGGCTTCTAAGGAGCCCAGGGATCCTGAGACTGGCAGATGCTTCCCCTGGGGGCCTTGCCTCCGACTCCTGAGCATGCTCTCCTTGTCCTGCACTCTGCTGCTGCCCAGAGGCTAGCCTTTGCAGCCTTTCAACATTTCCTGCCTCAGGAAGGCAGAGCTCTGGAGGGTTGAGCTCTGGGTTTTTGGATTCCGAAGTCCAAGCTGAGTGTTTCTCTAAGCTGTAAGCGCCATCCTCTCTAAGCACTGAGCATAGCACGTCAGTCCTCGGAGCTACCAGCTCTGTGGACTGCAAGACCATGGTTTTAAAAATATGGGCATCCTAACTCCATGAACGTGGATGTTTACATAAAGACAAGATGTGACCTGACTACGTTTGCTGTTTTGAGAAAAGGTTTTACTTATTACTTCAGGCTAGCCTCAAACTCAAAGCAATCCTCTTGCCTCTCTGCCTCCCATCTGCTAAGATTATAGGTATAAACCACCACTATGGGTAGTTTAGTTTTTATTTTTATAATTTCTACGATTTTCTACAGAGAGACAGGACACAGAATTCTTATTGGGAACCTTTCAGAACTGCATAAGACATCTTTATCCAACACTTTTCAGTGAAGGAGCAAAGAATTTGCCAGGCTCAGAATATCCCCTCTGTTTTGCAAGTAGACCTCTCCTTGCTTTCTGGAAATGATCAACTCTATGGTTGCCCATTAACCAACTGTGGCTTCCTAGTTATTAAAGTTCCATTATGATCTGCACTGAATGGAAAGATATTAAAGCAAATTATATTCTTTTTTTGTTTGTATCCTCCTTTAAAACACTTTATAAGTAATCTTTTGCTTCAGAGTGAGAAATAAATACTAGACCTTTACCTATGCTCTGTAAGATGGAGATTTGACTTGTACACTATCACTGGGTATCTTGGAATTTAGCTGAAATGGCAGCCATACTAGAAGAGCCCCACCTTTGAAGACATTTTTCAGGAAGCAGAGCACCTTCTGTGTGACTCTCTAGGTCAAAGAGAAAGCTAGAAAATTCAAAGGGTTCTTCTTGAGAAAGGTGAAAATGTACTGGATTTAAGATCAATGGGTTTCCTGCATGGACTGTCTTCCCCTTGGCCCTGCCACAGGCATATTTGTGAGGTGTTCTTTGTGGAGGCCATGGGGAAGGTAGAGTCAAACTGTCCTCCCCTTCACAGGAGCTGCTCACAGTCACCTACCCATCTTCCCACTGACTTCCTGTGCCCTACCTTGACTGCCCTGGCATCCTCTGGGTGCCAGGTTGGGTGCTGTAGCAGATAATTATTTGATCTGTCCAATAATGAATGTTATACCTCTGACCTGTCTCAATAGTAGCTAATGGAGTTCACCAGTCCAAACGTATTTGGAGTGATAGATTGTTCTGAAAAATCTCTTGACCCCAAAGAGACGGATCTTTGTTGGACCTTGCAGCCAGGTTAATTGTATGTCTTGAGATCATTTAAGACTATGTAATTAACCTGCTAGCCTACTGTGTACTCAGCCTGTTTACATTAACCTCACCTTTAAGAGAACAATATAACTAACCTTGCTTGCCTTAGATTTCCCACACAATCAACTTTTACAACCTAGGCTAGTGCATAGCTTTAATTTTAAGTTTATGTGCTCTTCCATGCCCTGACTCATGTGTGTATATGTATTATTGTGACCATTTGCTGAAAGCAGCCAACAGATTAAAAGCAATCACAAAACAAATTCTACCCTAAATATTGCAAACGCCATAAATATAGCTTGATAATGTCTGTTGCAGTCTTGAGTGCTATTCAGGGCCAGTTAAGCAACTCCTTCCTGTAAAGCTCTGTTGAAGATTCTGTAAAGAATCCCTCATTTCATTCCCATAGCATGATTTCTATGATTAAACACAGAGCAAAGTCCATGGTTACGGAGAGGCACAACATACAGGCACAACTAACAACATAGTTTCAGATGCATATAGGAGACAGACCACAGATCAGCTGTAACCACAAACTACACGGGGGTCGGGGGGGCAGGGAGAAGCGAGGAGCTGAAACAAGGGCTTGTTCGTGGTCAAATTAACCGGAGAGATGCTGCTTTGGTCTCCCTCCCTAGTGTGGCTCTGATGTGTTTTGGTGTCCTCTGGGGTTATCCTAACATTTTATCGATGCACATCTTCATAAAGGAGCATTATTTGCCCAAAGCTAGATGAGTTGGTTTAAGTTAATAAACGACAGAACATAGTCACATATACCTGTAATCAGCACTGACAAGGCTGAGGCAGGAAGGTTGTCACAAGTTTGAATCCTGCTGGGGCTACAGGGAGAAGCCCTGTCTGAAAGACTAGTGGATATGTCGTCTGTAGATCTGACCAAATAAGGAGACCATTTCCCACAAGGACGACTCCCATTGTGATAATGGTACCAGGAACATATTAGATTTAGCTTGGGCCTCTCAGGGCCAAAACAATCTTTATCGTTATTTCATGGACACTTGTCTTGATGACTGTCTACTGTATGCAGAGTGCACCTGGCGTGGGCACGCACTCAGGAGTAGACATTGTGAATGTCGTCTACCTATTTGCATGTGGCTTCCTCTGTGGGGCGTCCACATTGTGTGAATCCTGCAAGATGTTTTTGCATGAAAACGAAGCTCGCAGAGATGCCGACAGGGACCACCCAAGTGGCCAGGCAAGATTAGGTTTCATGCTGACTTAGTCTCGGTGTCCCCAGAAGAAGAAATCTTTGTTTTTGCTGGGCTAAGTGGTGTTTTCGCCAGGAGGTCAGTGATCGTGCTGCTCATCGGAGTGTCTCATGTGACTGGTTTTCTGAGGCAGACTCACCTCTGCTCTTAGTAACCACAGAACCAGCCTAGTAGGATGCATTAAAGAGAGATCCCCTATTCCCTCTTCTTGCCAAACCCACTGTCTTCCAGAGTGGAGAGTGAAGGCTCTCCTCTCCTCTGGTTTGGAACAAAGCAGTTTGTGTCCTTGGAGACTTGCAATATCTTAATTTCTGGAATATTAAAAAAAAAATTCAGAGACTGTTTTTGGTCAGCTGTCATTTTTGAATGCAAAGTAAGAGCTTAGGTTTAAGATAGCTCCATTTGAGGAGGGGGTGGCTGTTGTGGCATCCAGAGTTTGCAGACAGGACCCAATGCCACGTCTCCCTGGTGAGAGGCATGGCAGGCTTTTATTCTGTACTGGATTTTCTGACTTCTGCAGCTCACTTCTCTTTAGTGCCTACAGCCTTAGCATGTGAACAAGTCTGTAAATACTGTGATGTTTCCTTTAACCACAGTCATTCTCAATGCACTGGAGATGACCGTGATGTGCAGGGTAAGAGGCCACAGGAATTCCAGCTCACATCCAAAATCTCTGCTGAGTAGTGCACACTGGTAACCAAGAAACCTCTAGGAGGCAGCAGAACTCCAAGTAAAACCTGTGCCCCTGTAGGCTCTCAGGCTCACTGCCCGTTCCTGCCCCTGTAGGCTCTCAGGCTCACTGCCCTTCCTCAGAGGTGTCCCTCCAGCAGCACACTGAAGTGGGACGCACTGGTCCAGCCTCTCATACCCCACTTTCTTTCCTCATCGCCTGCCCTCCCACACTGTCAAGCCTTCCTGCGGATCTGGCACCATGGCACATGGCCTCACAGCAAGACAGGCCTAGCCTCACAGCCAGGCATGCCCATGTTACCTCAGGAACATCTCAGGTCTTTGTTTTTTATAATGCCCCGATTCCTTGAAGGCTTAAATAAATGCTGGAAGCAGAAGGAACATTCTCTCTGTGTATGTGCACATGTGTATACAGGATTATATGTGCACATGTGTAAACAGACTTATGTATGCAAGTGTATAACTGTGTGTGTGTGTGTGCGTGCACATGTATGTACAGGACTGTGTGCAGAAAAGCCAGAGGATGGCGTTGGATGTTGTTTCTCAGGTGCCAGCCATGTTTTTGTTTATGTTTTTGAGGTACGGGTCTCCCCCTTTCCAGGAGTTTACCCATTAGTCCAGAGGTACTTTCTAGTGATCCACCTGTCTCAGCTTTTTTGTTGTCGTTGTTATTAAAGATTTATTTATTTCATGTATCTGAGTACACACTGTAGCTGTACAGATAGTTGTGAGCCTTCCTCTGGTTGTTAGGAATTGACGTTTAGGACCTCTGCTCACTCCAGTCAACCCCACTTGCTCCGGTAGATCCTGCTCGCTCCAGCCCAAAGATTTATTTATTATTATAAATAAGTGTACTGTAGCTGTCTTCAGACGCACCAGACGAGGGCATCAGATCTCATTACGGGTGGTTGTGAGCTCTCAATCATGTGGTTGCTGGGATTTGAACTCAGGACCTTTGGAAGAGTAGTCAGTGCTCTTATCCGCTGAGCATCTCACCAGCCCCAGTCTCAGCTTCTGTTCTAGTTTTTCAGTCTAGAAATTGAACTTATGTCCTTATGCTCACAGCAGAGACATCTTCAGCCACTTCAGGAGCATGCCTTAATATATAGCCACCTAATGTATAGGCAATAAGTGCATAGACACATAATATATAGACACCTAGTATATACTCACTTAACATATAGATACTTAATGTATAGGCACCTAATATATGGTACACCATTCCTAACTTGGTGTCTGGGATAGATTTATTTTCCACATTTCTGAAGTGGCTCCATTTTAACATGGCTCCGGCATTGTTTCTGACTAGGGAGAAAGGAAGAGGGTGTTTGGCATGAGCCTTGGGTGCAAGCAAAAATGTTAGCTTTGGTGTTGCTGGCTAGGCTGTATCTTGGCCTTTCTCCTCCTCGATGGGTTTCTTGACTAAACCAACTTCCCAGCCTCTTGTTTTCTCACTCCTAAAACGGGGTTAGCTAAGGTGATGGTGTGATTTATCATCTAAACGAGAAAGTTATTTGAGAGTGAGAGGAATTACAGATACTACAGAGTGAGAGAGATTATGAAAACACTAAAGTGCTAGGCACACTTTCAGTGCAGAGAGTACCGTGATGTGGAGGATGAAGCAGGGGGTCCGAAAGAAACCGCTGTGAACACACCCAGGGTGGAGAAGACCCACGCCCACGTGCTCACTGAGTGGAAAATTACTGGAGAAACACTGGGATTTAGGGAGACTCTGGTGGATAGACTTAGTGGAGTTCTTTGTGTACCTGTCCATATGCAGACACATGTGTATACAGGTACATGTACATGTGTGTACACACATGGGGGCCAGAGGATGACTTCAGTGTCATTTCTCAGGTGCTGTCAACATGCTTTAGAGACAGGTGTCTCACTGGCCTGAGCTCTTCAGGTAGAGGAGAGCAACAAGCCACAACCCCTTCTCTGCCTCCCTGGCCCTGGAATTACACTTGTCCTTGAAATTAAACTTTTGGGGGACAGAGAGTATCCTGGGAATCAAGCTCAGGTCCTTGTGCTTACAATGCAAGTGCTTTGCCTACTGAGCCTCCACCTCAGTCTCCAACTTAGTGGAGTTCATGCCTGACTAAGGGGTCTGGGGGAGGGGAAAGGAATTAGGATACCAAGGGTCATCAATGGGGCAGGGAGGGATTCGCTCTAAACTGACCTATCAGGGTGGTGCAGGCCAACCAAGCATGAGCACCAAGGTGTAGCTGGGGTAGAAGAGCCTGGTAAAGGGAAAGTCTCTGTGGAGGAGAATTTGCATGCAACTTAGTGATAAAGTGAAATCTAGAGTTTGACTTCAGGCACAGCCACAAGGTGGTCCTTGTCAGTCAGCAGTCAGTTAGCCAGGACAAGAAGTTCAGTTGTGGTGCACAGGAAGTGACTGAATGAAGTGAGGGCATGACTGCTCCACTGTATGGTTGAGGAGACTGAACATGGCCGGCAGAACAAACCTGGGCATGATAAGAGAGTGGGTAGGGGTAGAGAGAGGGCAAGAGAAGAGAAAGGAGACAGGGCAAGAGGATCAAGAGACCACTTGGGAACCAAGAAGGCATGTGGTGAAAACGGCTGAGGATACATAGGATTACATAGGATTCAGAAGTGAAGGTTTGCGGGGAGCCCCTGGGAGGAAGAGGTTTAGGGTAGGGTGGGAAGAGAAGCTGGGAGAAGCCACAGGTACTGAGTGAGGCTTGTTTTGGGACCTGACGGTGGCTACTGATCACAGTAACGTCTGTGTGCTTAGATATGCTCAGAGAAATGATGCTGAATGTCTTCACCATAAGGAAAAACAGAAGTTGGAGGGAGGCTGGGATACAGTGGAACACTTCCCCAGCATGCACAAGGTCTTGAGTTCTAGCCTCAAGACTTTGGGAAAAAGTTTGAGGGGCTGGTAGGGGCCGGTGACATTGCACAATGTACATATCTACCGAATCTCCACTCTGCTTCTCAGAAATATGCTTAATTTTTATTCATTGTTTAAATTATTTCAAACAAAATAGTTTTTTTAATCATTTTTTCCTGGTCTGATGAATTTTTTATTTAATTTTGGCTTCTTCTGAGAAGTGGTTCTATCAAAAAAAATGTATTTTTAAATAAAGCATTTTTTTTCCCACAGTCAGCAAGTGTCACATGTACAGTACAAACAACCATTAGGGCTTCTGGGATGGCAGGTGTGAACCACACGGCACTTCAAAGAATCAAGTAAAGAGATCCTTGTGAAGTGTCTCAGAAGACTTCATGTCTTCAGACAAAGGTCTCTCATCCCTTCCTGGATAGAAGAGGGACAAAGAGAAACTGACCGGAAAGAACCAAGGCCTGTGAGCTTTTAAAACCCTAGGAGGAGGGCATGCATGCTCCTGGACTCTTAGAGCCCCGGGGAATTACTCAGTCAAGGATGGAGAGAAGTATCTAAGGACTCCGTGCACTGGGGCAGAGGGAGTGTGGTCCTGTACTCCGGTGAGCCCAGAGCTCCTCTCCATCTGGGCCACGTGCCTGAAAATTGGGAATCAGCCCTGGTTCCCTACTTATGCACCCCACTCCTACCAGGGAAGGGCCTGCTTTTAGCAACTGAGTTTAAATGACAAGTTTGCTTATAAGCTTAGTAGTCTGCCCTGTGAAAGGCACGCTGGCCATGATAGTCAGCGTCTTTACAATGCCAGCAGCCTGGATGGTACCCTGTGATTGGCTCCAGAGCTGGGTGCATCTCTTCAGAGGCTCTCAAGTTATAGCTGTCCCTCTTGCCTCTTGTAAGTGAATTTTGGCCATAATGAGGGCTCCTTGGTATGTACGTTCATCTAACCTTTAGCCACTCCCCGTGGAGGTTTGTGGTTTTGTCAACAATGAGTGAGGTGGAGAGTTAGTTCATGGGATGGCTACAGCTTCTTGGAAGTGGGGTTTCCGTACTGTCAATGATAATATTGGAATTAGAGAGAGTCAAACCAGAAAGGAGAGGCAGGTGCATCCCTTCCTCCATCAGCTTCTCACAGCCTCCTCTTTCTGCAGGTATGTGTACATCCCACTGGGTGGGTCCCAGCGTGGCCTATTGGGGACACTGCTTTCTACTGCGACAACATTTGCATTTGTGAGCTACTGGCATGGCAGCTATGAGGACCTCTGGTGCTGGGCAGCACTCAACTGGCTGGGAGTCACTGTGGAGAGTGGGGTCCAGAAGCTGCTAAAGACACCCTGTGTCCAGGAGACTTTGGTGAGCATGACCCATCATTGCCTGTGTGGTAGGGGACAGCTGAGCAAGGAGGGACCGGTTTGGGATGGGTGGTGGTCACCAGATTCACTCAAATGTGAACCCTTCTTGCTAGACAATTTCAGAGTGTGTGCATCTTTAGGAAGTATGATTGGGGGCAGGGTGGGGGAGGATTCAAACCAATCACTGTTTACATGAATGGTTGGTTGGGTAGATGAATGAATATTGTAACTATAAAAGCCTAGGCACTTATTATAGAAAAATTATAAAATCCACATCAAAACTCATTCTTCTGAGTATATTCTGTTTGTATGTGCACTGTCAGTCATTTACAGTAAAAGCTATGGTGGTGTTTCAGCCCCTCCAAGCAGGCAGATCTGTGTCAAAAGGCCTAGTAAACCCGTGATTTGTTTAATTAATCTACTATTAATCATTTCATTATATTGTATTAATGTAGCTATCATAATCAGGATGAGTTCTCCTGAGTAGAGCTGCCAGGTTGCAGGTTTTCACGTGTTCACAGCTGACTCTGCACGGTGCATATCAGCTCTTAATGCCCTATGGATAGGCATCAACTTACCCATCCTCCCAGGTGCCCCATCCTCCCAGATGCCCCATCCTCCCAGATTTCCCATCATCCAAGATGCCCCATCCTCCCAGATTCCCCATCCTCCCAGATGCCCCATCCTCCCAGATGCCCCATCTTCCAAGATGCCCCACCCTCCCAGATGCCCCATCCTCCCAGGTGCCCTAGCCTCTAAGATGCCCTCATCCTCTAAGATGCCCTCATCCTCTAAGATGCCCCCATCCTCCCAGATGCCCCAGCCTCCCAGGTGCCCTATCCTCTAAGATGCCCCCATCCTCTAAGATACCCCATCCTCCCAGATGCCCCCATCCTCCCAGGTGCCCCATCCTCCCAGGTGCCCCATCCTCCCAGGTGCCCCATCCTCTAAGATGCCCCCATCCTCTAAGATGCCCCATCCTCCCAGATGCCCCATCCTCCTAGATGCCCCATCCTCCCAGATTTCCCATCATCCAAGATGCCCCATCCTCCTAGATGCCCCATCCTCCCAGATTTCCCATCCTCCCAGATGCCCCATCCTCCCAGATGCCCCATCCTCTAAGATGCCCCATCCTCTAAGATACCCCATCCTCCCAGATTTCCCATCCTCCCAGATGCCCCATCCTTCCAGATGCCCCATCCTCTAAAATGCCCCATCCTTCCAGATGCCCCATCCTCCCAGATGCCTCATCCTCCCAGATTTCCCATCCTCCAAGATGCCCCATCCTCTAAAATGCCCCATCCTTCCAGATGCCCCATCCTCCCAGATGCCCCATCCTCTAAAATGCCCCCGTCCTCCCAGATGCCCCATCCGCCTAGATGCCCCATCCTCCCAGATTTCCCATCATCCAAGATGCCCCATCCTCCCAGATGCCCCATCCTCTAAGATGCCCCCATCTTCCCAGATGCCCCATCCTCCCAGATGCCCCATCCTCCCAGATTTCCCATCCTCCAAGATGCCCCATCCTCTAAAATGCCCCATCCTTCCAGATGCCCCATCCTCCCAGATGCCCCATCCTCTAAAATGCTCCCATCCTCCCAGATGCCCCATCCGCCTAGATGCCCCATCCTCCCAGATTCCCCATCATCCAAGATGCCCCATCTTCCCAGATTCCCCATCATCCCAGATGCCACATCCTCTAAGATGCCCCCATCCTCCCAGATGCCCCATCCTCCCAGATGCCCCATCCTCCTAGATGCCCCATCCTCCCAGATTTCCCATCATCCAAGATGCCCCATCCTCCTAGATGCCCCATCCTCCCAGATTTCCCATCCTCCCAGATGCCCCATCCTCCCAGATGTCCCATCCTCTAAGATGCCCCCATCCTCCCAGATGCCCCATCCTCCCAGAGGCCCCATCCTCCCAGATGCCCCATCCTCCCAGATGTCCCATCCTCTAAGATGCCCCATCCTCCCAGATTCCCCATCATCCCAGATGCCACATCCTCTAAGATGCCCCATCCTCCCAGATGCGCTTGCCCATTCTGAGGGATGCTGGCATTTTAGCTTTTGATAGAAGCTATCTGTTGTACTAGCATAGAAGACAGCTAAGGTTCAAAACAACATTCTGAACCTATAAATATGACTGTGATATTAATTGAACACTTCCCTTCATAGATGTCTTAAGTGCTACACATGTATTTTTGCCTTGTAAGTGTGGCAGCTGACACATGAGGATCTTGTAGGAAATCAGTGTTTTTGAATATGAACAGTGTTCTGCCAACCCGAAGAATGACCCAGCAGGAAATGTGCCAGTGTCTGCTCTCATGGCAGGCTGTAAAACACAAAAGATGTTTCACTGGAAAAAAATGATTAATGTGGATAAATTCTACCCAGTGCATGAGACTAAAGCAAATACATTTTAAAAATCATTGAGATGGAACAAATGCATTGCAGCATGTTTCAATAAAGATAGCCACAATACAGAAGGGCAGTTATCTCAATAAAAACAGACAGCACACAGCAGAGCAGCACATTGGAAGAAATTAAGTATGCTCATGCATATGTAAAGAGAAGCATTTGGGGGTTGGGGAGATGGCTCAGTGATTAAGAGTGCTTGTTGCTCTTCCAGAAAACCTCGGTTTGGTTCCTAGCATCCACATGGATGCTGGAAACTATCTGCAATTCCAGTTCCAGGGGGTTTGACGCCACCACCTTCTGGTTTCTGAGGGTACTTCATGCATATGCACAGACATACACACATAGACATATTTAAAATGAAAATAAATCTTTTTTAAAAAAAAAAAGATAGAAATTTTATTCGGTTGCGGTACCCAGCATCCAGAAGGCAAGAAGTGTCTAGGAAGTCTGTGGAGAACAGTGAAAGTGATGGTGACATCATGCTGAACGCCATGTAAGAAGAGGCATCTTAAGGGTGTCTTCTTTCTCAACACGGAATGCTCTTCCCCAAAGCCTGAAAGCCAGTGATCACCCCTGAAATCCAGAGGCTTCTTTCCCACTCAGCCTGGGGCACAGTGTCTTCAATGCTCCTTCAAGAAGGTGCTAATATTAACCTTGAACAGAATATGAAGCAGTGTACCATGGGCTCTGAGTCACAGGCGGATGGATCTGAACTATTCAGGGAGTAACCCAACTGTTCTATGTGACCTAACACGGATTAAATCGGGCTGGGAATAAACCAGACGGGAAAGCTCGCTCACCAGTTCTTGAATGCAGGATCTGCCACACTGTAGGGTAAGGCCCTTGTGTGCTTAGCCCATTTGACATTACACCCACAATTCAGACACCCAGGTGTGTAATAAGTTTTATATACATTTTTGGTGAAATAATTCATTACAAATATATCCAATTTAGATATTTGTTAATGTAGTTTATAAAATTAAAAAAACATGTCAGCTGTTGTTTGTCCTGGAAGCCTGGGTGATGTTTGTATTAATTTTCTCATCAGTGGGACATAGGCAGCTTGGCGAAGGAAGACTGATTTTGTATCACAGTTTAAGGATCCATCATGGAGGGCAAGACATGGCAACAGGAGCAGCTGGTCATGCTGCATCTGCTGTGTGGAAGCTGTTTCTCTCAGCTTCCATAGTGGCGTCTCTGATAGGCTCCTGAGGTGATAGCAATGGGCTCTATACTAACCCATGAGTCACAGCTGCACAAGGCACTTCAAATGCCTAGGAATTAATTAAAATTATTTTGTTACTTTATGTATTATGGATGTTTGGCCTTGGCTTAGTTAGGGCTTCACCGGGTGCTATGATGAAATACCACGATCAAAAAGCAAGTCGGGGAGGAAAGGGTTTATTTCAGCTTACACTTACACATTGCTGTTCATCGTTAAAAGGCAGTCAGGACAGGAACTCACACAGGGCAGGAACCTGGTGGAAGGAGGTGGTACAGAGGTCATGGAGGGATGCTGTTTATTGGCTTGCTCTCCATGGTTTACTCAGCCTGCTTTCTTATAGAACCCAGGACCACCAGTCCAGGAGTGACACCACCACAACCGGCTGGGCCCTCCCCCATCAATCACTAATTAAGAAAATGTTCTACAGCTGCATCTTATGGAGGCATTTTCTCAACTGAAGTTCCTTCCTTTCAGAGAACTCTAGCTTGTGTCAAGTGGACTTAGGGCTAGCCTGCCCCCATGCCTGCATGTATGATTCTGTACCACATGCATGGAGGGTGCCTACAGATGACAGAGAAGGGCCTAGGATCACCCAGGACTGGTTACAGGTGGTTTTGAACTTCCATGTGGGTGCTGGGAATTGGATCCAGGTCCTCTGAAAGAGCAGCTAGGGTTCTTAACTGATGAGCCTTCTCTCTAACCTCCTTATTTAATTAATTTCCATTGATGTAGCTTAATTGTGGTTTCTGGACATCGCCTTGAATAGTACAGTCCCAGAACATACCCACTTTTCACAAAACATTTTTAGAAGTAGCATATTTTGCTGTGATGATGTAATCTTTTAGTCTTCTTTTATATGTATGGGTGGTTCCCTGTATATATGTCTGTGCACCATGCTGCACATAGTGCTAGAAAGTGGCATCAGATCCTCTGGGACTGGTGGTTGTGAGCTGCCACAGGAAATACACGGTCCTCTAGAAGGACAGCAAGTACTCCTAACCACTGAAGCATCTCTCCAGAACTTGAAACCAGGTTCACCACTGGTCCCCTGACTCATGGATCCAGCTGGCCACTGAACCTGTTTTTGACTTCCTTGCAGGTGTCTTGACTCTGAACCTGTGTCCCCTCATCTTCAGATGTGTGCTCTTATGTTAACAGGAGCGCCATTTTTTCAGGTTATTCAAAGCCCAAACTGTTAGCTTTTCCTTCTCCTGTATGCACTGTTTCTCCTGCCTTCTGACTTGACCTTGAGGTTTTCTCAGTCACTGTGTAGCCACTGGAACCCTTCTGATCCACACTGCTTTCAGTTTGTGCCTTGTAACCTAACGGCAGCTAATTAGCTTTTCTTCCATGCTTGCTCTCCACAGTTCATCACCCTCCTTGTGCCTAGTGATGTTTCTTAGTAAAAGTCCAACCACACCACCCAATTTAAAACCCACTTGTTGGGGCTAGTGAGATGGCTCAGTGGCAAAGAGCACTTGCTGCTCTTGGGGAGGACCTGGGTTCAGTTCCAAGCACCCGCATGGCAGCTGACAATTGTCCGTCTGAAACTTGAGTTCCAGGAGCTCCAAGACTCTCTTTAATTCTTCAGGGGCATTTGATACATTTGGTGCACATACCTATAGGAAGGCAAAACACCCATCCATGAAAATAAAAAAGACTTTAAAAAATAAAACTCAGTGTGGTTTCCATCTTCACAGAACCAAGTCTTCAGTGTTTAGGACAATCTCTGAGGCCTTGCCCATTATTGTCTTGAAACATATCCTGCTGGTCCCTGTCCCTACAAGCCTGTCTCCCCAAACTACAGCTCCTTCACAAGGCTTCTAATCTTCTGGGGTGCCCTCTCTGCCCACCACATCCCAGTCCTTCAGACTCTGTCTTGGTAGACATCTTGTTTGTGAACCCTATGCTGGTTTTTCTGGTTCGGGCAGGTCCCTCTGGATAATTCATTTGCGATGACACACGTTCTCTCCTAGTGCAGTTGTTATAGCCTAGTGAAATACTTTTTGGATGTCTAATCTTCATCTCCCTCACTGATCTTTGAGTCTGTGAAGGTCAGGTGAGCAATACACATAATGACAGTTATCACTGTACTTGGCACGGGGCTCTGTTGAGTGAACGAGTGATGTTTTCTGACTTCGCTGAGGAGAGTAGGAAAGAGAAGAGGGGCTTATCAGTTGTATGAACCACACAGGTTGCCTGCTGGAAGAACCCAGGAAGGTGGAGGACTACTGAGCAGCATTGTGCTGAGATATTGTTTTATAGCAGTACAGATACCAACAGATCTAGTGAATGAAAACTGCTGCTTTAATACTCAGTGCCAACTATGTGCATATATGAAAGGGGTAGGGGAGAGAGACCACCCACCCGCTAACCCCCTGCCGCTTCACAAGAGGGAGACTATCGCCTCTGACTCTGCTAAGTACAGATCTGTAGGAGGCCGGCAAAAGGCATTTTCACCAAGTTCTTTGACTGGTTGGAAGTAGAGGAGTTGCTGAGGCAACCCGCTCTTTCCTGACATCCTCCTCCTCAGGGAGCCAGAATTTGTGTTCAGCCTTGAAATCTCTAAGTTAGTGGTGGCAGATCAAAGCATCAGTGGCATGACCCTGCCTTCTGCCAGCTGGGATCTGATCTCTCCATGGAGAGAGACCCTTCCAGGCTGCTCATCAGTTATTCCTATGCAAAGATGAACCCATATTTCAAAAAGTTAACCCAAGCCAACTCACTCTTGATTTCCATCTTATTGCATGATTTAAATATATTCTTCCTCAGCCCCCATCTCCTCTTCTCTCCAAGAGTGTCTGAATACAATGACTGACTCCCTTATGGGACAATAAAATCTCTACTTATAGACTTAACTTAGGAAACGTGCCTCAGAGTTTAACCACACACATCAGTCTAATGGTTCTAGAAGGTTCTGGCGCATTAGAAAGAAAGCAGACCATGGCTCCTTGCACTTGGCAGGTCAGCGGGTTGAGGAAAGCAGACCAAGGGCTGAGAATAATCAATGCCATCAGTACTGTGATTAGTTGAATATAAGCAGACAACTGGCTATCAAGGCCCAAAGGTCATTTACCCCAAAGTGACCTGATTCTGTGGGTTCCTGACTCACCAAATGACAAGGCACTCAACTGGCACCAGATGCCACCTCACTCAGCTAGAAAGTTTCTTAGTGGTCAGAAGTCATTGCCCCAAGGGCCTCTCTGAGGGAATATAAAACCTATGCCTATGAGGAACAGTGCCCTTTGCGTTGGTAGCTGGTCTGCTGTTCTTCTACTTGGGTCCACTGTAGCTGAGAGAGACCAGGTGCTCACTGGACATAAACCTGATGGGATCCGAGTTCTTCCAAGACTGAGCCTACAGAGGCATGACAAACTGGGCCCTTCACTCTTTTTTTTTTTTGTTTTTTGTTTTTGTTGTTTTTTTGTTTTTTCAAAACAGGGTCTCTCTGTTTAGCCCTGGCTGTCCTGGAACTCACTCTGTAGACCAGGCTGGCCTTGAACTCAGAAATCCACCTGCCTCTGCCTCCCAAGTGCTGGGATTAAAGGCGTGTGCCACCAGCTGGCCCTTCACTCTTAAATTTAGTGTGTTATGTGGGGGACATTGTCAAGCAGGGGAGAACTCTCAACTCCAGGTAACATGGTCCCTTCTGTCCCAGTTCCTTGTGTGTCTTCATGTTTCTGGTCACTGTGCAGCTGGGGCATTGATCTAGTTAGCTTCTTCTGTTAATGGACACATGTCTTCCCTGACCTCTCATCAGATCATCATCTCAGTGGCAGGTGCTTTAGATTCAAGACCCAGGATGGTGGACTGGAGCTTGTCTGTGTCAGTATCAAAGTGTTCTTTCTGTACAGAAAAACTAACTTATTTTCGCAATCTAAGAAGACATTGACTGATATAACCTTGCCAAGTATGTCTTAGAAGAAAGGTCCAGCCTAGAAATAAAAATTTGGGAGCCTATGGTTGGTATTGTGGAGGCATGATAATGTTTGAGACTGAGAAAGAGAGAGGTGGAGAGGAAGGGAGGGGAAGGGAGGTGTGCAGAGACAAAAGGTAAGTCCATACTGAGTTTGGAACACACTGATACTTAATATCTGGGTGAAAGAGGGAACCAGAAAGAGGCGTAGAAATCTGAGGGTGGTTTCGCAGAAACCAAGAAAAGGCTATTTCATGGAGGAGAGCACACTGAGGTGATGCCGCGAAACTAAAGAGCCTTGGTGAGAAGGCTAACACAAGCAAAGAGCAGTGGGTGACATCTCTTTCTGCAGCCTTCAGTGTAGCTGAGAGGAATGCCATACGCAAGCCAGTTGAGGGCCAGAAGAAGGTGTGTGTGCACTATACCTAGAAAGAAGCTTCTAGAACATTGATGTTCGTGAGGGGAGGGACTTGATGTGAGCTGAGCTCTTGGTACCCAAAGAGCTGGGCTTGGGCGGAATCCTGATGAGTGAGAAGCAGCTCTGGGCAGTAGTGGCGCACACCTTTAATCCCAGCACTTGGGAGGCAGAGGCAGGTGGATTTCTGAGTTTGAGGCCAGCCTGGTCTACAGAGTGAGTTCTGGGACAGCCAGGGATACACAGAGGAAACCTGTCTTGGAAAAAAAAAAGCAAGAAGCAGTACTGGGTGGTCAGGAGGGAGAAGCTTGGCCCTCTCACACACAGCTTTTTTTTGTTGTTGTTGTTTTTGGTTTTGGTTTTTCAAGACAGGGTTTCTCTGTGTAGCCCTGGCTGTCCTGTAGACCAGGTTGGCCTCGAACTCAGAAATCCACCTGCCTCTACCTCCCAAGTGCTGGGATTAAAGGCATGGGCCACCACTGACGAGCTTCTCACACAGCTTAAATTGGGAACCTGGGTGCTTGTTGGAGTCCAGAGGCTGACTTGACATGAAAGGTGACTGGAAAGACCAAAAGGTCCCCATGTAAAGGACTTGAGTGTCACGCTTAGAAATCTGGAAATGCAAAGTCCTTAACCAAACAATCGTGTTAAATTAACATATTAATACCATATGTCAGACCAACATGCTGGAATAGCTCCAAAGGCCAGAGCAGGCCTATTCTCATAAACAGCATGTTCCTTGGTGGGCACGGCTGGTTGGTGCCCCCTGTGTGGTCTCCCCACCATGACATCATTAATAAAGCTGGAAACGGCCATGCAAACCGTTGCCTATACATTTTCTTCTCAGTGGCAATCTGCAGCCCAGCCCAGGTCTCACCCTCCGTGGTTAACAGGTGGAACTCTGAGAATAATTCCCCTTTAGCTCTTACATGTCAGCCTTCATAGACTTCCCTTTGCTGAGGCTGCCCTGAGGGGAAGCTTTGGCACAGCATCTGGTTTCTCCTGGAAGACTGACTTGTGGCTTCAGCTCCCTTCCCACCAGCTCAGCTATGGCAGGACAGGTCTCCTGCTCTGATCATCTACTCTCTTGCCTCTGTTGTCCTGGCTGGGAGCGAAACACAGGCTTACAGAGCAGTGCCTCCTGGGGGGAAGAAGCACACTGAAGCTCTTCATGGGTTTCCTTCCTAAGGCTGAGTCTCTTTTCTTACCCTCCAAATTCAGATTATCTACTGGAAACAGCAGGGCTGGAGCTGCCAAGATTCCTGTTGTTGGGCCCCTTGCTTATTCCCTAAGTAATACATACGCTCATACTAAATGCAGTATATTTTTATGTGTGTTTATATGGGTGTGCGTGCTGCGCTTCTGTGTGTATAGCATGTTTGAGTGCTCATTTTAAAGCTCTGAGAAGGCACAGAGCACAGGACTCCTAAAATAAAATCCTTCTAAAGTGTCTCACATCTCTCCAAAGACCTAGAAATAAACTCCGCTTAAAAAAGCACGCCGAGCAGCTGCTGGCCTTGTTTGAGATGAGCTGGGCTGGCAGCCGCGTGCCTGTAACTACCCACACAAAGTAAAGAACACACTTTAAGTTGAGTCCTATTTCCTCTGCTGTTGGCTCCGTTCCTGTAGCAAGTTGGAATCAACGACAGAATGACCCTTGACTGTGTCTTATGAGGGTGACAGAAAAGACAATATAAAAGATGCAGGGCCTTTGCCAAGCTGGCTGTGCTCTTGAAAGTGATGGTGTTGGTGTAATGACAGTGTTGGCGCAATGCTGTTATAAGAAAACGTTCTTGTCCTGTTAGGGGAAGATGAAGAATAAGGCAGATATGTCGTAAGACTTGCTCATAAATACACAGGAGCACAGAAAAGCAGCAATGGAAGTCACTGCTTCTTGTCTCCTCAGGGGATCGCACCTGTGCTGCGAAACTTATGGTTTCTACCTCTGCACAGTGATCCTGTACTGTGGGTCAGTCAGAGAAACTAGCAGAGTGGACTCACCCTGCAGAGGTGTTACTTGCCTGGCCCCAAATCTTAATTGTATTAGAGGTTGCAGGGTAGAGTTCTCCTTCTGAGGAACAAGATGCCTGGGGCTGTTGTAGCTCCCAGCTTTGATTACAGGTGAGACTACATGGACGCTGTCTGTGGCCCTTTCGAAGTGTCATACTTAATAATTGTTGCAGCCCTTCTAGGTCGGTTAATACTTGAGGTTCACAGATGAGGGGACCAGAAACAGGGAAAGGTAAGTAGCTCTACTCTGTGGAAGTTGAATGCAGTCATACGTGATCTCCTCAGAGCATCCTAAATTTCAGACACAGAGGATATTCCTGGATAAATCCCTCCTACCCCACATGGAGCATATGCCCATCTGCTCTACATGTCTTGGCTGCTTGTGCACATTGAACATCTGACTAGGTGACATTCCAGCCCTTGAACAAGGTATAAAGTATGTGTGTGATATGTGTGGTGTGTGTGATATGCGTGTGTGATGTGTGTGTGTGATATGTGTGTGTGATGTGTGCATGTGTGATATGCATGTGTGATGTGTGCATATGTGATGTGCATGTGTGATGTGTGTGTGTATATGTGATATGTGTAGTATATGATGTGTGTTGTGTGTGATGTGTGTATATGATGAATGTGATGTGTGTGTATGATGTGTGTGATCTGTGTGGTGTGTGATGTGTGTGTATGATGTGTATGATGTGTGTGATATGTATGTGTGGTGTGTGATGTGTGTGTACGATGTGTGTGATGTGTGTGGTGTGTGTGTGGTGTGTGATGTATGTGGTGTGTGATATGTATGTGTGGTGTGTGGTGTGTGTATGTGTGTGTGTGTGTGTGTGGTGTGTGGTGTGTGATATGTGTGTGATGTGTGTGTGTGGTGTATGTGTGTGGTGTATGTGTGTGGTGTGTGATGTGTGTGTGAGTGATGTGTGTGATATGTGTGTGTGTTGTATGTGATGTGTGTGATTGTGTGTGATGTGTGTATATACCTGAATGTATTTTCCCATGCACATATGAGTATGTGTATATGTCAGTTCTAGAGGATCATGTTGGGTATATCCTTTCATTTTTGAGACAGTCTCTCACTGAACCAGGAGCTCACCAGTTTGGCAAGGCTGGCTTGCCATCAGGCTCAAGCCCCCTGCCCTATCACTGCTTTCTCAGTGTGGAGGTCACAGGCAATGCTGTGCCCAGACTCTTATGTAGGTTCTGGGGATCTAAACTTGGGCTGTTTCACTTGTATGACAAGCACTTGACCCTCAGAGCTATCTCTCCAGGCTCTAAAACTTGGAATTTAATCGTAAGTCCACGCAGTTGTGGATGAGGTAACTATTCTGAAAAATCGGTCCAAGTGAATTGGGGCTCATAGAGGTGTTTAGTCACATATAACTTAAGGATGTAGATGTAGATGTTTTATAATGATGTGACCTTTATGGTGTGAACTTGCACAAACTAAATGGCTGTCATATTACCAAGTGATAGACTCTTAGGGAACCACCATAGTGTCTGCTGGCTATACTTGACGGAGGTGGTGTTGTTCAGTGCCGGGTGTGATATCACAGTTGTCACACCCCCCAACTCCCACATCCACTCCCTAACAGCAACTTTGAATTCTCTTAGTTTTCCCCTGTTTTTATATCCATCTTTTAAAAGTCTATACTAACTGACACTTTACTTTTGACTTATAAAGGCGAATGAGTTTCTGTGTGAGGTGTATTTCGCTGTCTCTCAATGTGTTTACATGGTCACTACCTGAGCAACTCACTGCCAGGATGGAAACATTGTTGACCTGCTCTGCACCTCAGCTTGCATCCTCCTTGCTGGACTGACCAGGTTGCCATCACTACTTCTTTCCAGACTCTCCTGTTGGAGTGCAGACTCCCTCAGATAGAAATTCCCATGGTCTGATGGTCAGCTGACTTCTGATGAACTTTCCTGAAGCTCTCATCTCCTCTTTCTGCGGGTACCACAGCCCTTTAGTTCTACTGTCAGTCACATGTCTGACCTTCCTCTGTCTCCTTGCTGCATCCCTTTCCTGTTGCCCTGAGGCAGCTTGCTACAACTCTATCCACACTCTACTGTGTGATTTGCTGAAGTACATCCTTTAGTATCTTTCTTAGAAAAGGATGCTAGGAAATACATTCTAGAGACCCTTTGTATCTTAAAAACTCTCTTCTTTTACCCTCACACAATTGGTGTCTGATATGGGGTTTTATGTTGCAATTTCTCTGACAATTGTTGAAGGTATTGTCTTGTATCTTTTACATTTGCTGTTTGGAAATGCCACTTTGTTCTTGTTTCTTTGTATCCACTGTTTTCTTTCTAGATACTTTGATACACGTGCTTTTTGTGTTCTCAAATTTCATAGCACCTATAACTTCCTCAGTTTAGAGTTTCTCAGGTACAGTTTTTCTGGGCGGGGAGCGGGGAGGGTGTTTGCTGGATAGTTTTATGTCATCCTGACACAAGCTAAAATTATCTGAAAGAGGAATATCATTTAAGAAAATGCCTCCATAAGATAGGGTTGTAAACATGCCAGTAGGGCATTTTCTTAATTAGTGATTGATGGGGTAGGACTCAGCCCATTGTGGGTGGTATCATCCCTGGGCTGGTGGTCCTGGGTTCTATAAGAAAGGAGGTTGAGCAAATCCATGGAGAGCAATCCTGTAAGCAGCACCCCTCATAGCCTCTGCATCAGCCCCTGCCCCCAGGTTCCTGACTTGTTCCTATTCTGACTTCCTTCAGTGATGAATAGCAATATGAAAGTATAAGCTGGATAAACCCTTTCCTCCCCAACTTGCTTTTTGGTCATAGTGTTTTGTTGCAGGAATAGAAACCCTAAGACAGGGGGCCTTCATTGTGTGGGTGTGGAAGAGGAGGGCACCATGCTCACTGCCCTGATCTTTAACCAGCTCCCTGTTTTCCTCTGTGGAGCGTGTACTATATGTGCCACCTCCTGTTCTGTGTATAAATGTTTTTTTTTTCTCTTGGGGAACTAATATTTGGTATCTTGGCTATGTGGATTCCTCATCTTCTGTTTTATAACACTGTGTTAACTTTTCTTACCTGCTTCTTTATCCAAGGCTCGGTACCATTTTCAGACATGTACTATCTGTTACATAAGGTTTGTGAAGGGACACAGATATCTAACTAGCAAATCACAGAGGATTTTTTTTTCGTGAGGTCCCTTGAGGGAACATTTCAGAATGTGTTACTTCTCCCCAATTTCAAATTTTTAAAGGTCAAGGTTTCTTAAGAAGCAGGCCTTTCCCAAAGCTGTTGTTTTTTGGTTGAACAGGATACTGCCAAAGCCATTCCTGCCAGAGCCTAGGCTATTTAGTGCTCCCAAGGGATTTCAGTGTAGCCTGGAGAGGGAGGCGCCATGACTGTGAGCAGCTGTAACTTAGGCATGATGGTCATCAGACTTCCAGCCTCTCCCTCATGGGCCTTGACTGTTTATGCTCAAGGGAGGTGGCCAGAGTACAGGGTCACTGAGTGGAAAGACTAGAATTACTTTTCCCACCCCCCTTTTCCTAACTTATAATTCATGACCATAAGCTCTGTAAAGAAATGCAGAATCAAGGCTGAGATGCCCTGTTTATTTTCCTCCCACTATGCAGTTGGCATGCAGGTGGTGCATGGGTTAAGGAGCCTGCGACCGTTGTGAACTTCTTTCACTTCTTATTGATAAACTGGAAAGATAATTCTTTGGAGCTGCAGAGATGCATGATCTGTGTGGTGTCGGTGTGTATTCACGCATGGTCAGTGTGGAATGGGTGTGTGGTCTCCACAGTCTGTACGGAGTGGGTGTGTTGGCATGCATGGTCTGTGTGGCGTGGGCATGTGGTCATGCAGGGTCTGTGTGGAGTGGGTGTGTTGTCAGTTAACCCTTCTCCTGAGAGAATTCTCCTGTTGTTGAATTTAAGCTTCTCATTTTCTTTCCTTTGCAGATGGAGCTTCAGTAAAGCTTCCAATTCAAGCTCCTCACACATATGTATGAACATTTCTTTAGGGCAGATACCAAGAACAGAACAGAGCTGGGACTGACAAACTCTCTCTTGGTTATATCTGGCCCACTGTCTTGTCTGTTCTTGGATGGCCTGCAGCTAAAACTGTTCCACCAAGTGCCCCCTGCCTCTGCCATAAAATATGGATAAATATCCATGCTTGGATATTTATCTATATTAAGCCCTCTAGTCTATTGCACTGACCTAGCTGATTATCTCTATTTTAAATTCCAGGGTTTTATAACATGCTGTTTCCTGGTAGCCAAGGATCTTAGTCCTCTTCTGATTCTTTTTAAATTGACTATTTTTTACATATTGATATACCTCTCTCTCTCCCTCTCCTTCCCTCCTTCTCTCTCTCTCACTCTCTCTCTCTCCCTCCCTCCCTCTTTCTCTCTCTCTCACTCTCTCTCTCCCTCCCTCCTTCTCTCCCCCACCCCCCTCTATCTCTCTGTCTCTGTCTCTCTCTTCCTCTCTCTCTCTGCGTGTGTGTTTGTGTGTGTGCATATGTTCAGATGCATGCCTACTACCATGCACATGTCAACATTGGAAGACAACTTCACTTCCTTGCCTTTCACCTGGAGACAGGGTCTTTCTTGTACAGTGCCACACAGGCCAGGCTAGCTGACCCATGAGCATCACACAGTTCTCTAGCCTTTGCAGGGTACAGTGGGATCACAGACATTTGGGTTGCTGTGTGGCTTCTATATGGCTTATGGGGATCTGAACCCTGGCTGTTAGACTTGCTGGCACACACAGAGCCATCTTCCTCAGCGATATATGAACCTTACAAATAGGTGACTTTGGAACTGAGGCTTCCTCGAACTCCTGGTAGTGTTTCTCCTGCAAAGTATTGGCTCTCCTTTGAATTGTACTCCACTCCTTTGAATTGTACTCCACTCCCAGTCCTTTACATTGCCATTGCTTGTTTGTGCTACTGAAACAAAATTTCCGAGAACAAGTAATTTAAAAACAAAAGAAATCTGGGCTGGGATGTGGCTTGGTGGGTAAAGTGCCTGCTGTATGAATGTGAAGACCTAGGTTTGGAGCCTCCGATTCCACACACAGCTGGATGAGGAGGTCATAAGCATCTGTAATCCCGGAGCTCCTGGATCCTGATGGGAGGCAGGGACAGGAGACTCCTCAGATGAACTTTGTGTTGAGTTGATGATTTTGTGTCTTGCTGAAATCATGTGTAAGTTTGTTTCTTTTTTTAATTGGTTATTTTATTTGTTTACATTTCAAATGTTGTCCCCCTTCCAGGTTTCCCCTCTGCAAGTCCCCTATCCCATTCCCCTCCCCCTGCCTCTATGAGGGTGCTCCCCCCATCCTCTTAACTCCCACCTCACTGCCCTCAAATTTTCTCTACACTGGGGCATGGAGCCTCCACAGGACCAAGTGCCTCCCTTCCCATTGATGCCACATAAGGCAATTTTCTTATGCATAAACATCTGGAGCCATGGGTCCCTCCATGAGTACTCTTTGGTTAGTAGTTTAGACCCCGGGAGCTCCGGGGAGTCTGGTTAGTTGATATTGTTGTTCTTCCTATGGGGTTGCAATCCCCTTTAGCTCTTGACCTCCTTTTGTTGTCTAATTGCTCTGGTTAGAACTTCAAGTACTATATTTAATAGGTAGGGTGAGAGTGGGCAGCCTTATCTAATCCCTGATTTTAGTGGGATTGCTTCAAGTTTCTCTCCATTTAGTTTGATGTTGGCTATTGGTTTGCTGTATATTGCTTTTCTTTCTTTTTCTTTTTTTCTTCTTTTTGGATATTTTCTTTCTTTCTTTCAAATGTTATCCCCTTTCCTGGTTTCCCTCCTTCCCAGAAATACCCTATCACATCCTCCCTGTCCCTGCTTCTAGGAGGGTATTCCTCCACCCACCCACCCACTCCCACCTCCCCGCCCTACACTGTCAAACCTTCATAGGATCAAGGACCTCACCTTCCATTGGTGCATGACAAGGCCATCCTCTGCTACATATACAGCTGAAGCCATGTGTACTCGTTTTTTTGATGGCTTAGTCCCTGGGAGTTCTGGGGGGTCTGGTTGGTTGATATTGTTGTTCTTCCTATGGGGTTGCAAACCCCTTCAACTCCTCCAGTCCTTTCTCTAACTCCTCTATTAGGGACCCCATGCTCAGTTCAATGGTTGGTTGCTAACATCCACCTCTGTATTTGTAAGTCTCTGGCAAGGCCTCTCAGGAGACAGCCATATCAGATTTCTTTCAACATACACTTCTTGGCATCCACAATAATGTCTGGGTTTGGTAACTGTATATGTGATGAATCCCCAGGTGGGACAGTCTCTGAGTGGCCTTTCCTTTAGTCTCTGCACTACACTTTATCTCCGTATTTGCTCCTGTGAGTATTTTGTTCTCCTTCTAAGAAGGACCAAAGCACCCACACTTTGTTCTTCCTTCTTATTGAGCTTCATGTGGTCAGTGAATTGTAACCTGGTTATTTGAAGCTTTGCTTTGGAGCTTAGCATTACCACCTCCATTGCTGGTGGGAATGCAAGCTTGTACAACCCCTCTGGAAATCAGAAAATTGGACATAGTATTACCTGAGGACCCAATTATACCGCTCCTGGGCATATACCCAGAAGGTGCTCCAACATGTAATAAGGACACATCCTCCACTATGTTCATAGCAGCCTTATTTATAATAGCCAGAAACTGGAAACAACCCAGATGTCCCTCAACAGAGGAATGGATATAGAAAATGTGGTACATTTTACATAATGGAGTACTACTCAGCTATTAAAAACGATGACTTCATGTAATTCTTAGGCAAATGGATAGAACTAGAAAATATCATCCTGAGTGAGGTAACCCAATCACAAAAGAACACACATGGTATGCACTTACTGATGAGTGCATATTGCTTTTCTTATGTTTAGATATGGGCCTTGAATTCCTGATCTTTCCAAGACTTTTAACATGAAGGGATGTTGGATTTTGTCAAAGACTTTTCAGCATCTAATGAGATGATCATGTGTTTTGTTTTCTTTGAGTTTGTTTATGTAGTGAATTACATTGATGGATTTCCATATATTGAACAATCCCTGCATCCCTGAGATGAAGCCTACTTGATCGTGGTGAATGATCGTTTTGATGTTTTCTTGGATTCAGTTTGCAAGAATTTTATAGAGTATTTTTGCATCAATATTCATAAGGGAAATTGGTCTGATGTTTTCTTTCTTTGTTGGGTCTTTGTGTGCCTTAGGTATCAGCATAACTGTGGCTTCATAGAACAAATTAGGTAGTGATTCTTATGTTTCTATTTTGTGGAATAATTTGAAAAGTATTGATATTAGGTCTTCTTTGAAGGTCTGATAGAATTGTGCACTAAAACCATCTGGTCCTGGGCTCTGGTTGGGAGACTTTAATGACTGCCTCCATTTCTTTACGGGGTATGGGACTGTTTAGATGGCTTATCTGATCCTGACTGAGCTTTGGTACCTGGTATCTGTCTAGGAAATCATCCATTTCATCTAGATTTTCCAGTTTCGTTGAGTTTAACCTTTTATAGTAGGATCTGATGATTTTTTGGGTTTCTTCAGTTTCCATTGTTATGTTTCCCTTTTCATTTCTGTTTTTGTTAATTTGGATACTGTCTCTGTGTCCTCTGGGTACTCTGGCCAAGGGTTTGTCTATCTTGTTGATTTTCTCAAAGAACCAGGTCCTGGTTTTGTTGATTCTTTGTAGAGTTCTCTTTGTTTCTATTTGGTTGATTTCAGCCCTGAGTTTGATAATTTCCTGCCATCTACTCCTCTTGGGTACATTTGCTTATTTTTGTTCTGGAGCTTTCAAATGTGTTGTTAAGCTTCTAATCTATGCTCTCTCCAATTTCTTTATGGAGGTACTCAGCACTGCAAGTTTTCCTCTTAGCATTGTTTTCATTGTGTCCCATAAATTTAGATAAGTTGTGCTTTCATTTTAGTTAAATTCTTAAAAGTCTTTAATTTCTTCCATGACCAAGTTATCATTGAGTAGAGAGTTGTTCAGCTTTCATGTGTATGTGGGCTTTCTGTTGTTTTTGTTGTTATTGAAGACCAGCCTTAGTCTGTGGTGATCTGATAGGTTGCATGGAATTATTTCAATTTTTTGAGGCTTGTTTTGTGTCAGATTATATGGTCAATTTTGGAGGAGGTCCCATGAGGTGCTGAAAAGAAGGTACATTCTTTTGTTTTAGGGTGAAATGTTCTGTATATATCTGTTAAATCCATTTGGTTCATAAGTTCTGTTAGTTTGGCTGTGTCTCTGTTTATTTTCTGTTTCCATGATCTGTCCATTGTTGAGAGTGGGTGTTGAAATCTCCTACTATTATTGTGTTAGGTTCAATGTGTGCTTTGAGCTTTAGTAACATTTCTTTTCCAAGTGTGAATGCCCTTGCATTTGGGGCATAGATGTTCAGAATTGAGAGTTCATCTTGGTAGATTTTTCCTTTGATGAGTATGAAGTGTCTTTCCTTATATTTTTTGATAAATTTTGGTTGAAAGTCAATTTTATTTGATATTAGAATTGCTACTCCAACTTGTTTCATGGGACCATTTGCTTGGAAAGTTTTTTTCCAGCCTTTTACTCTGAGGTAGTGTTTGTCTTTGTCATTGAGGTGTGTTTCCTGTATGCAGCAAAATGTTGGGTCCTGTTTACATAATCAGTCTGTTAGTTTATGTCTCTTTATTGGGGAATTGAGCCCATTGATGTTGAGAGATTAAGGACCAATGACTGTTACTTCCTGTTATTTTTGTCGTTAAAGATGGAATTATGTTTGTGTGGCTCTCTTCTTTTGGGTTTGTTGTGAGAAAATTAATCTCTTTTTCTAGGGTATAGTTTCCCTCCTTGTGGTAGAGTTATCCATCTATTATCCTTTGTAGGGCTGGATTTGTGTAAAGATATTGTTTAAATTTAGTTTTGGCATAAAATATCATAGTTTCTCCATCTATGGTAGTTGATAGTTTTGTTGGGTATAGTAGCCTGGACTGGCATTTGTGTTCTCTTAGGGTCTATATGACATCTGCCCAAGATCTTCTGGCTTTTAGAGCCTCTGCTGAGAAGTCTGGTGTAATTCTGATAGGCCTGTATTTATGTTACTTGACCTTTTTCCCTTTCTGCTTTTAATATCCTATCTTTGTTCTGTGCATTTAGTGTTTTCATTATTATGTGACAGGAGGAATTCCTTTTCTGGTCCCATCTATTTGGCATTTTGTAGGTTTCTTATATGTTTGTGGTCATCCCTTTCTTTAGGTTAGGGAAGTTTTCTTCTATACTTTTGTTGAAGATGTTTATTGGCACTTTAAGTTGGGAATATTCACTTTTCTTCTATATCTATTATTCTTAGGTGTGGTCTTTTCGTTGTGTCCTGGATTTCCTGGATGTTTTGGGTTAGGAGCTTTTTGCATTTTGCATTTTCTTTGACTGTTGTGTGAATATTTTCTATAGTATCTTCTATACCTGAGATTATCTCCTCTATCTCTTTTATTCTGTTTGTGATGCTTGCATCTATGCCTCCTGATTTTTTTCCTAGGTTTTCTATCTTCAGGGTTGTCTCTCTTTGTGATTTCTTTGTTTATATTTCCATTTTTAGATTCTGGATGATTTTGTTCATTTCCTTCACCTGTTTTGTTGTATTTTCCTGTATATATATATTTTTTAAGGGATCTACATGTTTCCTCTTCAAGGACTCCTCCCTGTTTACCTGTATCCCTGTATTTAAGGGAGTTATTTATGACCTTCTTAAAATTCTCTATCATTATCATGAGATGGGATTTTATCTTGCTTTTCAGTTGTCTTAGGGTATCCAGGGCTTGTTGAGGAGGGGAGAACTGGATTCTGATGGTGTCAAGTAGCTTTTGTTTCTGTTTCTTATATTCTTGAGGCTGCTTCTTGCCATCTGGTTATCTCTGGTATTAGCTGACCCGAGCCTGTCCCTCCTGTGAGCCTGTGAACCTGGTTGTGTCAGAACTCCTGGGGGACCTGCTGTCTCTGTGATCCTGTGACCCTGGATCTGTGCAAAGTCCTGGAGGACAAGCTGCCTCTGAGTGTGAGTGGGTTGGGGAGGAAGAAATACCAGAGTTTGTTACCAGAGTTTCTTTTGGTTCCTCTAGAAAGGTAGCAATGTCTTCCACATGTCCCACAGCTCTCTTCTTGACAGCAGTTATAACTCTTGGCACACTTAATTGTCTTACTGTACCGATGAGGCCATTCAGTGCAATTTGGGCTAACAGGGGTGGAAAAATGCCTTTTTCTCTTGAGGGTAGTAGGGCTGCTGCTGCATCTGGAGGTTGTTGGTAGACCACATTCTTCTGTTGATGTTTTTTCTAGCCTCCTAGGACTTTATATTGCACGTGAGTATCTATTTTTGCTCGATGCTGTGCTAGCATCTATTGAGTAACCACAGAATTATTCCTCTTTAATTATTTAATGGTATGAGTAACATGGGTTTTCTGGTTTCTCTAATATTGAATCATCTTGCTATTCCAGCATAAACTTTTCAAAATTGAGTGTCTTAGTTAGTGTTTCTGTTACTGTAATGACACACCATGGCCAAATGAAAGTTGGGGGAAAAGGGTTTATTTGACTTACACTTCCATATTGCTATTCATTATTAAAGGAGGTCAGCATGGGAGCTCAAGCAGGGCAGGATCCTTATGCAGAAGATGATGCAGAGGCCATGGAGGGGTGCTGCTTATTGGCTTGCTTCCCCCTTGTTTGCTAAGCTTGTGTATAGAGCCCAGGACCATTAGCCTAGGGATTGTATCACCCATAATGGGCTGCACCCTCTACTATCAATCACTAATTAAGTAAATGCTCTACAGCTGGATCATAATGAGACTTTTTTTCTCAGTTGAAGCTCCATCCTTTCAGATAACTCTAGTTTGTATAAAGTTGACACCAGAATGCCAGCACAACTGACTTCTTGTTAGCTTGACAAACAAATATATCACTATTAAGCCACAATCTTTCCTTTCTCATTCCATGTGAGATTAAATGCTTTGCATGTCTCCTTCATATCTTCAAAACCAGTACCACCTTAGTGATTTTTACACTACTAAATTCAACTGCCAGTGCAAGGTACAGCCTGGGCCTGCCTCTGGAACACAGCTTCTCTGGGTGTGACTCTCAGGAAACACTTCCCAAAAGATTTCACCCCAACAATCCTGGTATCGTCTTAATCATTGCTAATTTCTCAGCTCCAATCTACCAACATTGAGTATTCCAGCAAAGCAAAAATTTCACTTTATTAGTTCTGGTATCTTGTTAGTCACAGTGGATTCTTCAGCTTCAACTAACCAAAACAACAGAATCTTGAATCAGAATAGCAAACAGCCCTGATAGTCTTTAAACTTGCTCTGAAACTTCACAAGCCAGGCAGCCATCCTTTGTACTGCTGGATTCTTATCTCCAACCTCCCACTGAACATAGAACTGAGCTTTCAACATTCAGTGGCTTTTCTAGCTCAGAGTTTTAAAGTCCCTCTGCAATCCTCCCAAGATCATGGTCAGGTCTGTCACAGCAATATGCCACTGTTTCTATTGCTGTGATGAAACACCATGACTAAAAATCAAGTTGGGGAAAAAGGGGTTTATTTAACTTACACGTCTATATCCATATTTGTTTTAGAAGGATTTCTGCATAGGAACTCACACAGGGCAGGAACCTGGAGGCAGGAGCTGATACTGAGGTCATGGAATAGTACTGCTTACTGGATTGGTCTCCATGGCTTGCTCAGCCTGCTGTCTTACAGAACCCAGGATCACCAGCCCAGGGATGGCACCATCCACATTGGACTGGGCCCTCTCCCACCAATCATTGCAAAAATGCCTTACAGGTGGATCTTATGGAGACATTTTCTCAAGGGAGGTGCTTCACTTTCATAGAACTCTAGTTTGTATGTCAGGTTAACACAAGACTAGCCAGCACATTGAAAATGCTTTTAAATTGTTCTTATTTTTATTCACTGTCCCTTCCTTTGTAATTTTTAAGGGAGTATGTTAGCTTCTGGTTTTGTGTTTTTAAATTTAATTTATTTTATGTGTATGTATGTGTGCCTACATAAGTTTTATATGTACTGCATATATATGGGAACACCAGGAAGCCAGAAGAGGGTTTCAGATCCCCTGAAACTGGAGTTACAGGTGGTTCTAAACCACCTCATGTGGATGCTGGGAACTTAACCTGGGTCCTCTGCAAGAGCAGCAAGTGCTCTTAGCCACTGAACCACCTCTCCAGCCCTTTATCTTTTTATGACTTGGATATCAGGGTTATGCTAATGTTATGGAATAGTTTTCTTTTTAAAAAATAGCTTCTGTGAAATGAAAATAACCTCCCCCTCGACCCTCGGGTTGAACTTTACTGTCAAGGCTACCGGTGTGAACTTTTTCGTCTTTGCCTTAGTACGACTTTAAAGTTTCTACAGCATTAAAGTTCCCAAGGCTTTGGTCGGTGCTATTGTTCCTTGGCTGTGCTTTCTCAGTGTTTCTGGCTTTTGTGTTTGAAGTTCCAGGTCATTTGTTCTTCAGGATATTTACTGTTTCCATTGAGATCTTCAAACATTGCCATGAAGCCAGCAGAGCCCTTAAAGTCCCTCTCATTTTCCTCTCATGGTTTTGGTTCTTGTTAATTTTTGCCTTCGTTTCTTGGTCATAAAGCTGAAGCCTACTCATTTTATTATTACTGAAATAAAGGCTTTGGCTTTGAATGGAACTTTAGATTCTGATGCTGTGTTAACTTTTGCCATGTCTAGTTAATACAGATGTGACTCTTGTAGAATGAATGTCACTGCCAGCCCCTGGCTGAGTGCAGGCTCGGTGTGTTCATGGACCACATGTGCTTGAAAAACACAGGTCGTCTCTTCTGTGTATCTGTCTGATAGAGAAGGCCTGTTAATTCTTCTCACTGTGATAAGATAAATGTATAGTATAACTTACCATTTTAATCACTGTTAAGCAAAAAAATCTAGTGGTGTCGGGTTCATTTACACGGGCATCTCATCATCACCTCATGAATTTCCAGAGATTTCTATGAGCTCACTTTGTCCCTGTTAAGCAGTCCCTGGTAGCCACTCTTCTGCATCCTGTGTGACTTGAGCTGTTCTAAGTGTCTCATTCAACCAGAGTCTGATAATGTGTATCTCTTTGTGTCTGGCATGTCCCATTTAGCTAACTATTCCTAAGGTTCATCTGTGTGGTAGTGTGTATCAGAATTCCATTTTTAATACTGAGTAATACTTCACTATATTTATATGCATTTTATCCATTCACTAATCTACTTATTAGTACTTCACTCTATTTATATACATTTTATCCATTCACTAATCTACTGATAGGCATCTGAATGGTTTCTTGGTTTCTTCTTCTTTTCTTACTAAGATCTCTGTCTGTTTATGTGTGCATTCCAGTGTATGATGTGTCTATGCATATATGTATGTGTTTATGTATGGGCATGGTGCATATGTGCCATGGTGCCTGAATGGAGGTTAGAGGATAACCTCAGCTCTTGGTGCTTGCTTTCCACCTTGCTTAAGACAGAATGCTTGTTTGCTGCTGTGTTTGACAGGCTGATAGCCTGCCAACATTTGGGGCTTCTCCTGTTTCTGCCTCCCATTTGTCATGGGAGCAGCAGGACGACAGAGGCATGAGCTTCTTCATAGGTTCAGGATCTGAACTCTGCAGGGCGCTCTTTATACCCTGGACGCTTCCCCTGCCCGGCATATGGGTTGCATCTGGCATTTGCTCATGTGAACGAGCTGCTATGAACATGGGTGTGTAAGTACCGGAGTCGCTGCTCTCTCTAACGTGCACTCTCAACTGCTTTCTCATGGGTATCAGTAGAACCGAGTTTGCAGTTGGACATGGTAGTGTTCTGTTCATTTTTAAAGATCCATCGGGCATTTTACATAGTTTCTGTAGCATTCTATGTTCTCACCAGCCTCGGCCACACTTACTGTGTGTGTGTGTGTGTGAGAGAGGGGGGGGGAGGAGGGAGGGAGAAAGAAGTGGGGTTGTGAAGAGGCCCTGCAGGTATCATGGCATCTGTGTGGATGGAGGACAGAGGAGAACTTTGGGTGTTAGTTCTCATCTTCCATTTCATGTGAGAACAGGGTCCTTTCCTTGTTTACCACCATGTACACCTGTGAGCTTCTGGGGATTTATTTATTGTTTTGTTTTGTTTTGTTTTGTCTGTCTCCATCTCCTATCTCCCTGTGGGAGTGCTGAAATTACAGAGACACACCAGTGGACCCAGATTTACATGGGTTCCTGGAATTCAAACTCATGGCATTAGGCTTACATGGCTGGTGTTTTACCCACTGAGCCATCTCCTCAGTCCTTTCTTTGTCCTCTTCCTCCTCCTCCTCCCCATCCTCTATCACCCTCCCCTGTTCCTCTCCCTTCTCTCCCACCTTCTCCTCCTCCTGCTTCTTTAAAATAGGCATCATAGAAGGTATGGATCATTATCTTCTGGTTTTGATTTGTGCTTTCTCATGTGTCTTAGGTTTCTATTCCTGCACAAACATCATGACCAAGAAGCAAGTTGGGGAGGAAAGGGTTTTTTCAGCTTACTTCCACATTGCTGTTGATCACCAGAGGAAGTCAGGACTGGAACTCAAACAGGTCAGGAAGCAGGAGCTGATGCAGAGGCCATGGAGGGATGTTCCTTACTGGCTTGCTTCCCCTGGCTTGCTCAGCCTGCTCTCTTATAGAACCCAAGACTTCCAGCCCAGGGATGGGACCACCCACAAGAGGCCCTACCGCCTTGATCACTAATTGAGAAAATGCCCCACAGCTGGATCTCATGGAGGCACTTCCCCAATTGCAGCTCCCTTCTCTGTGATAACTCCAGCCTGTGTCCAGTTGACACACAAAACCAGCCAGTACACCCTGGTTGTTAACATTGAGTGGGAATCATCTGATAACTAACTGGGCATTTGTATTTATTGTCTGAATGAATGCCAATCAAGTTCTATTTCTCAGAGATTTTTTGGGCTTTTTTTGTTGTTGAATTGTAGTAGTTCTTTACATATTCTGAACATTGATCCCTCACTGATACCCACGTGATTGTGGGTATTTTCTAGTGCTGGGTTACCTTTTCTCTGTCAGTTGCATCCTGTAATATAAGACACTTGAAATGTCTGCAAGTTTTCAGCTATTTTTCCTTACATTGTTATGTTTTTTTTTTTTTTTTTTTTTTTTTTTTGGTAAATTACAATTGAATTTTAAATTTTTCATATGACCACAAGCTATACACTTTTGCTTTTGAAACTGACACCTGGTGAATATTATGGCTTGGATCTAAAATGCCCCTCAAAGGTCGTTCATCGGAAGCTTGCTCCCACTGCAGCCTGTAAGAAGCCACGGAAAACCCTGTGCTAGGCACTTGTTTCTCACTGTTCTCTATGAAGAGCTTTACAGTTTTAGTCCTCATCTTTAGATATTTGATTTATTTTGAATGAATTTTTAATATGGTATAAGGGCCAGTTTCATTCTTGTGAGTGGACATACAGACAGGTATCACATGTTCATGGGGTACTCTGAGCCCCCAAGGTGACCATGCTATAACCTCCCAGGTGGGCTTCTACCAAGACTTTCTATTCTGTTCCATCTGTCCACATGCTGACCTCTAGGCTGCTGTGTGTAACGTAGATCACACTCTGTCAGGCCCGTCTCTAGGCCACTCCCGCAGTTTTGGCTGGTGTGACTTTGTAGTATGTTTTGTAATCAGGGAATGTGGCTCCTCCAACTACACTCTTGTTTCCCAGTGTGGTTCTGGTTATTCTGGGTCTTTAAGATTAAAAATGGATTTAGGATGGGACTATTCCTGCAAAGAATGTGTTGGGACTTGGATGGGCCCTGGATTGGGTCTATATGTAACTGTTATATTGTTTCTCAGCAACTGTAATATTGTTACACATACAGGCAGAACACTGATACACTTAAATAAAAATAAGTCCCTCTTTTTTTCAAAAGAGTAATAATATGCATTATTAAATTTCCCATCATGTTATACAGTAGAGCTTCTGAATTCGTTCTTGCCGTCCAACTGAAATCTTGACGAGACAAACATGGCTGCCTCTCTGTTACTTATGTCTTCTGGAAGCCATGTTTTAGTTTCAGTGTGTAAGAATTTTGTTTTCTTGGCTCCGTTTCGTCTTAAATACTTAATTGTTTTTTGTGCTGTTATAAATTTTCTTGTCTCCTTTTAAAGAATGTATTTGTGTATGAGTCCATGCTCTCTGCTGTGCACTCGTGGAGTCGGACCACCTCCGGCTGGTTTCAGGCAGGGCATCCACTCGTGGAGTCGGACCACCTCCAGTGTTGGTTCTTGCCTTCTGCCTGGTTTCAGGCAGGGCATCCTGTTGTTTGCTGCTGTGCACACCAGGCTAGTTGCTCTGCAGGCTTCCAGGGATTCTCCCTACTCTCCCTCCCATCTGGGCCAGGACTGTTGGGAGATGTGTGCTACTGTGTCCAGGACCTTTGGGAGATGTGTGCTACTGTGTCCAGGACCATTGGGAAATGTGTGCTACTGTGTCCAGGACCTGGGGGGTGGGGAGATGTGTTCTATTGTGTCCAGGACCTTGGGGGGGGGATGTGTGCTACTGTGTCCAGGACCTTTGGGAGATGTGTGCTCCTGTGTCCAGCTTTCTGTGGGACCCAGGGATCCAAATCCAAGTCCTTATGCATGCACAGCAAGCACTGAGCCACATCCCCAGCTCCCTACCTTTAAAAAGGTGTTTATAGTATATAAAAAAACAACCAATTTCTTGCATATTGATTTTGCAATCCTAAAATTTTACTCAATTTTTCATTTCTTCCAATGAGTTATTTTGCTTTTCCTAAAACCTACATGCTTGTGTTATGAACAGAGATCATTTTACTTCTTCCATTCTGAATTTATGTGTGGAAAAATGCTATTTTTTTTTAAATAAGAAAATGAAAAATTCATATATTTACCATGTAAAGCACATTTTGAACTACTGATGTGCTACGGAGTGGTTGAGCTGGTTCATAGGATTATGCACTCTTATGAGGCTATATACTCTAGTGAGAACACTCTGAATCTGCTTTCTATACAGTTTTCAAGAATACAATATATTGGAGCTGGAGAGATGGCACACTGATTAAGAGCACTGGCTGCTCTTGCAGAGGATCTAGGTTCAGTTCCCAGCATCCATGTGACAGCTTACAACTGTCCATAATTCCAGTTCCAGGGGATCTAATGCTCTTTTCTGACCTCCATGGGTACCAAGTATACATGTGGTGCACATACATACAGGCAGAACACTAATATACTTAAATAAGTATGTCTTTTTAAAAAAGAATAATAATATGCGTTATTTAATTTCCCATCGTGATAACTAGTAGAGCTTCTGAATTTTTCTTCTGAATTCTTGCTTCTGAATTTTCTTCTGAATTCTTGCTGTCTAACTGAAATCTTGTGTTCATGGACCCAGCCACAGAACCTGTTAATTTTTATTAAAGTAGCCTATGTTCTTTGATCTGTCACTTTCTGGAAAGATTTGCTGACTCTCTGGGGTACCTGAGTACTGGAGTAACAGAGCCCCCGAGGGGTACCCAAGCCCCCTGAAACTGAGCCCTTCAGGGTATCTGAGCCCCACCTCCCAGAAACCAAGCTCCCCTGGGGGAACCTGAGCCCCTTTAAGATTTCAGTGTATTAACCATGCATTTCTGCTTCTGAAATCACTACTTGGTGACTTTCTTGGGCTGCAGCTAAGAATGTTCACCAAAGATTTGGTTCCCATGGCAGCAGTGTTCCTAGAGGTGTGGCTTTGGGGACATGATTGGATCACAGAGGCTCTGACCTCATCCATGGATTAATCCACTGATAATAGATAGTGTGGTAGGCTGATAGGAGGTGACAGACTTAGTAGAAGGGCATCAGTTCTTGGGGAATGTCCTTGGGGACCTGTGTCTTATCTCCTGCCTCACACCCCTCCCTGTTCTTCCTGGCTACCATAGGGAAGTGCCTTCCCCTCCCATACCGCCCACCTCCCACCCCTGCTCTCACTGCAGTTCTAGTTTGCCTTTCTCTGGCCCAAAACAGTGGGTTAAACAATGAGTGACTATAAACTCCTCCTTATTTTAAGTTGTTTGTCTCAGGTACATTGTCACAGTGAGGGAGAACTGACTGACACAGGCTGCTGACACACACAGGCCAGTCACTGACACAGGCCAGTCACTGACACAGGCCATATGGAGAGAACCTCTCCTGTATGAGACGTGTGTGCAGAAGTGCACTTTGGGTTGGGGAATAGAAGCAGCATTCACTGTAGGTGTTTCACGTTCAGAGCTCAGCAGCAAATTGGGAAATGAAATTGAGGAAAACAGGTACTTTTTAATTTTAATTAAAAACCTTAATTAGCATAGAAAACATGACTATGTTCTTTCTGATGTTCTGTACACTTGAAGGTCAGAGGCATTGCTTTCTGAATATTTCATATATTCATTTTGCTTGGGCACAGGAAGGGACTGAACATTAAGGACTCACGTGTGAGCTCATGGGTGCCCACCTGTCCCCACTGATGTCCAATGTTTCCTCCCCTTCCGTTGCTGCTTCCATCCCCCACACCCTCTAGTTGACATCGTCACTAGAAAATGAAAATCTGTGATTTCATGGGGAACTGTGTCCAGCTGCTCAATCCCACCCCGTTTCCATTCTTAGCTTCTCCCCTACTTAAAAATCAACATCATCAGGTCACATTTGCCAAGCCTTTGTCACAGTCTGCAGCAGCCATTCCTCCAGCCATCTGCTCCCCCAGATGCTCAGCTGCCCCCAATCTCAGCTCCTCTGTGGACAGTCAAGGGGCCAAGCTCGGCAGCCTTCAGCTCTGCAGCACCAGCTGCCCACACCCCACACGTGTGGCCTCACTGTAACACACGCTACAGTCTGAACCCCTGGTACCAGCTTGCTGGCCCAGCCAATCTTGCAATCTCCAGAAACTGGATGTGGGCTGGAAGAGGCAGGGGTGTTTCTATGGAGATGTGAAGCAGCATCTCACAGCAAGAAGCACAAACTGGTTTGACAGAAGTTGGTTGAGCTCTGAGATTCAGTTAGTTTCAAGTTGGTCCTCACCTTGGAAGTAGGTGTGTTAGAGAAGCCTTGGTTGCTGCTGTCACATTCCCACCTTCGGTCTGAAACAGTGGTCTCAGATGGTTGAGCAAAGGCCTACCAGAGGCCTGAGATTCCTGGTGTTTTGAGACACTCATGTAATCAGGGCAGGTCATGTATTCACTGAACCAAGTGGGTTGTACTAACAAGGAAAGGAAACTGCCACAGCCTGCTTCTCTGCCATGTTTGAGACACCAGCATAGGGACAGAGCGGTTCTTGCTAACTTGCTCTATCTTTCTTCCATGCCATCCTCTGAGTTTCAGACATGCGTGGTGAGGAGGCTTGGGTCCAATGGCTGTTGGATCCAATGGTCTTGTTCATCAACAGCTGGAGGGAGGCACAGGGCCTTCATTCATTCTCAGGACTGGTGGGATAGCCATTGGAGGAAACTAACGACTTTCCAAACATGTCTTGGGGACAGGACCACCCCCAAATATTTGCTCCCAGCATAACGGGGTGCCATAGCCCTTTCTATCTCTGGGAATAGGCCAAAGCACACCAGAACTCTTTTTTCATTCTGATTAAAAAATTCATGTTAATGAAATTAAAATTCTTTTTGTCAGTCACATTATTGATATCTGATCAGGTTAGTGACTGGACTCTCATTGTCATGTTTTATGGCTTCTCAGTGTACACTGATATTCCCCTGTCTCATTTATAATTCCTCAACAAGAGTTCTCTTCTCCAGGGTGTTTTTTAAACATATGAGGCAGGAGTGTGGATGACTGAGCTGGGGATGTGGTTCTATTTACATATGTGCTTATATCCTAGACACAATAGACCACAGGAGTGACTGCTATCATTGGACGCCAAAGAGCACAAAGTAAATAAAGGATTTATAATAAGGATTTATAACATTCTACTTATTGATATCACTGTGTGGAGCAAGGGTCCCCTCTTGGGACATCTAAGAATAGTATTAATTAAAAAAAAAGCATAGGGACTGGAGAGATGGCTCAGCAGTTAAGAGCATTGACAGCTCTTCCAGAGGTCCTGAGTTCAATTCCTAGCAACCACATGGTGGCTCACACCATCTGTAATGGGACCTGATTCCATCTTCTGGTGTGTCTGAAGATGGCTACAGTGTTCTCATATAGATAAAATAAATAAATCTTTAAAGAACAACAACAGCCATAAGCCAGTGGCTGAGACTCAGGTTCCAGAGTAGAGAGACCGCTATTGTCAACCTATCTCCATGAACAGTAACCCTCACTATCTTCAATTTTGATTCCACAGTTCAATTACTTAAAGTCAACTGTTCTCTGAAAGTCGTGCCTGGAAAATTCTAGAAATAGCCAATGTATAAGTTTTGATTGTCTGAAGCTCCAAGTAGCCTGTAGAACTCTTGAGCTCTAGCCCACTCTGTCTTTCCTGAAATGTGACCCTTCTCTCTTTCCAGTGTGTCCACACTGTATGAACAACCCACCCACTTGTGACTCTGTATCCCTTAGTTATCAGCCTGACTATTGGATTTTGTGCTCAAGTAGTCCTTATATAATAGGCAGAGCAACATCTTAGTGTTCAAATAGTCCTCAGGGGCAAACCAGGTCAGATTATTCACATTCCCTTGTCCCTCCTTTGCCCTTCCCCCACCCTACCCATGCCTACTCCAGCTATCACAGCCCCCTATTCCACATGGGCACTCAGCTTAACCTCCTACTTTGCCTGGCCTTCCTGTTTAGAGAGCCAGCTGAGCAAGCCCGTGGAAGCCTAGTCATTCAACATCTTGTTCTTTGTTGACTTTTTAATGATTTTAGTCACCTCTAATAAAAGAAGAGCCACCTTGAGCTTCACTAGGCTTTGCACCCTGACTGTGGGTTACACTGATAGAGGGAAAAGGCGGTGGTCTTTTAACTCCCTCCTAGAGTGTCAGGGTGGGGAAGACAGACTATTCAGTGTCTCACTGGGTCCTGGGAAGTCAAATTTGTCATAGCAGCTTCTGTACCTACAGGGAATTATTTGGACACATGCATACCAATTCAGATAGCTCACAGTTTCTTGATTTATTATTCTGAGTTCTTCATGTTCATTTCCTGGCCTCCTCCCCAACCATCTCCCCAGTTGTTGCTAGCTGAGTCAGTACTGCCCACAGCACATCTTCTACTTTCAAATGCAAACCATAGTGAGTGGGCATTCTCTGAAGAGGGTCTCTGGGTAATGAACATGTCCTTCTCTGCCTTGTGTGACAGCATCCCATGACAGCATTCTGCTCATGGCCTCTAGGGACAGTGAAAGTGACAGCCTCATCCTGTCTGAGACCTCTGGGTGGAGAGCTTTCCAGGCCACATCCAGACAGCCATCTCTGCCACTGTCCTCCATATGGCTTGTTCATGCTGAGGCCACACACGGCATATGGCATATGGTGGCCATAAAGGTCCCTGTAAGGTGGTATGGGAAGAGGAAATGGAGTCAGAGAGATGCCCCTCCACAGTGAGATCTGTGCTTCTGAAACAGCCCAGGAGCCGACAGTTGAGGAATGAACCTGGATGGGAATTGATTTCTCTAGACTGAGGGGACCCTGACTAAGTTACAGTCATATCAGGTCACTACAGCCAGACCCTGCTGAGATTCACCCTCTGGACTGGTCTGTAGCCTCAGAGACCTGTTAGGAAATACCCACAACCTTTCTGTTGCTCCCCTTCCTGTACCTGTAGACTCAACTGAAGCATTTGTTAGAAGCCCCATGGTGCTGCCCCTGGCTTTACCCTGAACACACAGATGTCTTTATGGGGTTCTCACATCTCCTGCCATGATGGGATAGCCTTACTGGGACGGGCAAACGCAATGTAAGGGATGAGGTACAAAGGCTTGGTTTGCTTTGTAAAATCCATGAGGAACTACCAAAGGGGAAAAAAATGAGGACCCAGGAGGGATAACAGAGCTTCTATGCTCACTGGGAAGGTCCCTTCATCCGTAGTCCTTCAGGTACTGTGGTCAGCCACCTTCTAGCAGAGCTGCTGCTGTGTGCT
Organism: Mastomys coucha; assembly: GCF_008632895.1. Taxonomy (NCBI): domain Eukaryota; kingdom Metazoa; phylum Chordata; class Mammalia; order Rodentia; family Muridae; genus Mastomys; species Mastomys coucha. Next base: position 89,753,880 of record NW_022196891.1, on the reverse strand, counting down.
GTTGAGAAACTATATCAATTCCTTGTTATGATGTCAAAACGCCTGACAAAGGCAGCTTCAGGAAAGAAGGGTTTATTTTGCCATACAGTTTGAGGGTCTTGTCCATCATACTGTGAAAATCACAGAGGCAGTAACATGAGGCAGCTGGCCACATTGCATTCACAGACAGGAGGCAGAAGGAGAAGAACACTGGTGCTCATCATTCTCTCTGTATCTTTCTGTATCTCTCTGTGTCTCTTTCTTTCTCTCTCTATCTCTCTCTTTGTCTCATCTATCTATCTCTCTTTCTGTCTCTCTTATGCAGTCTAGGACTTGTTCTCACTCAGTTAACCCAGTCTAGAAACCCCTTCACAGACTCATTTAGAGATTTGTTTCTACGGTGATTCTAAATTCCATCAAATTGGCAATCACTGTGTTTCTCTCACATACCCAACCTCATAGCAAGTTATGTTGCAAGAGGCTGGCTGACTTCCTAGGGCCAAGTCCACCAATCTAGAAGGTCACTGTCTTAGTTTTGGGTTTTACTGCTGTGAAGAGGCAGCATGACCAAGGCAATTCTTATAAGTGTCATCATTTAATTGTGGCTGACTTACAGGTTCAGAGGTTCAGTCCATTATCACCAAGGTGGGAAGCATGACAGTATCTAGGCAGATATGGTGCTGGAGGAGCTGAGAGTTCTACATCTTGTTCTGAAGGCAAACAGGAGAAGGTTGGCTTCTAGGCAGGTAGGAGGAAGGTCTCTCAAAGCCTACCCCTAGAGTGACACACTTCCTCCAACAAAGCCATATCTCCTAAGAGTGATACTCCTCGGGCCAAGCATATTCAAACCACCAGTCACTGTGATCTTGACCCTGGTCACTTTGGTCTTGGTGTGGAGCTGTATTATAGGGAGCAATTTAAAGTAATTTTGTCTATGGGTTTATAGGCAGTGTGAGTAAGAAGGCTGTTCCATCCTAACCAGCTTTAGAACTTACATTGCCAAGGCCAGAGGGAGGCCTAGTGTGGAGGAAGTAACATCGCTGGAGTATATCACTTCTTAGGGTAGAACGAATTTGTGGTAGCCTAGAGGTTTTGAACACTGTCTCAGCAATGACCTAGCTGCAAGCACAGGGGAAAAAAAGAGTCTGGACCTGGTGACAGGAGGATGTCCTACTGGTTTTATGTCAACTTGATAGAAGGTAGAATCATCTGGAAGAGGGAACGCCAACTGAGAAAATGCCTCCACAAGATTGGCCTGTGGTCTTAGTGTGGAGCTGTATTATATTATGTCCAAATTGAAGGCTGATGTGAAAGGGCCTAGCTCACCATGGGTGATGCCACCCCTGGGCTGGTGGTCCTTTGTGCTGTATCAAAACACTATTAGCAAGCCACAGGAGCAAGCCAGTCAGAAGCATTCCTCCCTGGCCTCTGTATCAGTTCTTTTCCATAGGTCCCTGCTGTGAGTTCTTGCCTAGGTGATGGACATTTAAGGTGAAATAAACCCCTTCCCCCCTTGGTTGTTGTTAGTCATGGAGTTTATCACAGCAGTAGAAATACCCAGACAGAAGTTGTCTTAGTTAGGGTTTTATTGCTGTCAACAGACACCATGACCAAAGCAAGTCTTATAAGGGACAACTTTTAATTGGGGCTGGCTTACAGGCTCAGAAGTTCAGTCCAGTATCATCAAGGCAGGAATATGGCAGCATCCAGGCAGGCATGGTGCAGGAGGAACTGAGAGTTCTACATCTTCATCTGAAGGCTGCTAGCAGAATACTGACTTCCAGGCAGCTAGGATGAGTCTTAAAGCCCACACCCACAGTGACACACCTACTCCAACAGGGCCACACCTTCTAACAGCGCCACTCCCTGGTCTGGGTATATACAAACCATCACAGAAGTAAGCCTTAGCCATAGTTCTGCTCCCTCAGTGAGATGCTTCTTGCATTTCTCTCATAGGCCCGGCACCTCTCCCCACGAGCCCGCCGTCGACTGCACGCTCTGCTCGCCGCCTGCTCCACCTCCATGCTCATTCTCTTCAACCTGGTGTTCCTTGGGGGAATTCAAGTTGGGAAAACCTACTGGAAGAGGATCTTCCTGCAAGGTGAGTTGCCTGGCAGCCCTGCATGCCATTATATGATCTCCTTAGGATGCAGATGCTATCATTGACTTGAGAGTCTTGGGAGAGCCACATTTATGACATGTGGCCAGCACTTGTCAGCCGGGAACAGCTTCTGTCCCACTGTGACTGCAGTGCTACCTGTGTGTAGGTACCTCATGTTGGCTGCCTGTGATGCTTGATGTCCAGATGTGGGGACCCCAGCTTCCTGGATGCTTCATGTTCATTGGACCCACCACATCTCCAATGTGACTTCTTCCTGCACTTCCCCAGTGTCTCTAGATCCCAACCTTCAGTGTGTATGAAGTCCAACCATGTTCCATTTATGCTCTGAAGTCCTGCTTGCAGCAAGTCTTCTTGTGCCATCCTGAAGCTGTGGGCCTGGGCCCCATGTCCAGCTCTAGACCTGGACACTTGTCTCTGAATATCATTACCCAGACATGTGTGTAGGCACATGTGTGTGATGGTGTGTGTGCACAAGAGGTCAAAGGACAATTCTGTGGAGTTGTTTCTTTCCTTTTACGGGAGTTCCACGGGTCACTCAGGTTACCAGGCTTGCCTGGCAAGCACCTTCACCCACTGAGCCATCTTGTTGGGCCCCCAACTGTGGGCTAATCTTTGGTTTCATACACACACACCACACAGCAAAGCTACATCTGTGGCAGGTAGAATGTGAGTGTCTGGCAGTTGTGAAAACTTTACAGCTGACCATCATCCTCTCTATGGTCACCGCTTCTCACGGGCTGGCACTAAGACACCACTCTGGGACTTCTTAAAGGTGAGAATCGAATATTCACCAAGCCTAGCACGGTAGCCAGCTCACTGTACTTCCAAAGGAAAGATCCCCTGTTCCCCTTCCTCTCCCTATGCTTGGGTTCAGGGAGTCCCGGCTCAGCAGTGGTAGTGGAACTAGACACGACTCATCTGTTATCTCTGTGTTGGGGTTCCCAAGGAGCCACAGATATTTCTTCAGCAGCTCTCTTTTTCACACCAGAAATATTTACCCGGCACAGCTGCCAGATGCCTGACTATCGACCGTGAATGTAGACTGTGTGGCTCGGTGGGCCGACTAGATCCTCTTTGCTTTTGATCTTGTCATTGTAAAAGCCTTTCTTTGACATACATGGCTCATAAAGAGACCTCATGCTCTTCAGGCATGAGCTGCTCTCTGGATAAAGACCAGAGGTGCTGGGTGCAAAGTATGGAATCGTAGGGCAACCTTGTCCTACTCTTCTTGCTTGCTGCCACAGAACCTGGCACAATGATAGGCACATAGAGACTCGGGTCGGGGGAGAACGGACCTTGGGCTCCTTGTCATCTAATGAAAAGGCTCTGATTTCCACTTCAGTAAATCGAATACATCAGATGTTTGCTATCTGTTGCAAAGACAAGGGTGGAATGGGAAGCCCGGGCTGTGTATGGTACCTTCACCCGAGATCCTAGCACTCAGGATGCTAAGCATGAATCCTGCAGAGTCAGCTACACAGCGAGACCCTGTATCCTGGGAAGGGTGGAAGAGATAAAAGAAGCACAGATTATAAATATGGAAGTCGAGTACAATTGTTTTCCATGTGACGCTTGACTGGGGTAACTGTAAAGATGTCTGAATGAGCTGCTGGAGGCCAGTAGGCAAAATGGTGAGCTTCCCCTAGCAGGTGGCCTTTACCCAGGAGTGGTGTTTAAGCTGAGCACCAAGAAGGTCAGTGTGCCAGCGAAACTCACGATTGCTGCCACAGCAGAAACTCCGTCCTTGGTGGATCTTCACAGTATGTGTTTATTACTCAGGGTTGAGGAGATGGGTCAACAGGTTCGGGTCCTCAGCAACCATATAAAAAGCCTGTATTACCATGCATGTGCCTGAGACTCCAGAGGTGTGCTGTGGGCAGGGGGAGGGTGGTGCAGGGGTAGGTTGGAAGGGCGGGGATAAGAGAGTTTCTGGGGCTTTTTCTAGCTGCCAGCCTAACCTGGCTTCAGGTTCAGTGAGACATCCCATTTCAAAGGCATGAGGCAGAGAGTGATAAAGAAGGACACTTGATACTATCCCATGGCCTCTGAACATATATAAAATATTTACATGCTCACATACACACATGTACCCACCCCACCTCCTACACATGTGATTTTATTTCTCTCACAGTTTACCCCAAACCCAGTCATTTTTCTATGCTATATCTCTAAGACTTAGAATGTTTGATCACATCTACATTCTTGTCTTGGCATCAGGGAAGAGAAGATGAGGCCAGTGGACCTGATACTGAAGAACTTAGATGTGACATGTGACATTTATGCTCTTGTCCCATTGGCCAGAACCAGTTATGTTACCCTCCCAGGAGCCAGGCTGGAGCTGTGAGAAGCAGGCAGGTATTGGCATATATCAGTAATCTGTCATGCAGTCACCCAGCTGGAGATGTCCCAGAGCTGTGGAAAGCTTGAGCTGGATTTGAGGAAGAGGGGAAGTCCAGTGATTGGTACATGAAAGCCAACTGTAGTCAAGGCTGTGGGAATGGACTCAGAATCAGGAGCTAGCTGCCTGCAGTAAGAAGTGGGGGCAGATGTGGGGTGTGTTGGTTCTGAAGAGAACAGGACAAGGTCTACAGAGTGCCCTTGCTGCTACTGCATGGCAGGAGGCTCATAGCTCCGCTTGCCTGGCACCCTGTGGATCTGCCAGTGCCTGGCACCCTGTGGATCTGCCAGTGCCTGGCACCCTGTGGATCTGCCAGTATATGGGGCCAGAGTTCTATGTCCTTCTGTGCCCTGTGGTAGGACACAGTATTTCTGCCCTCCTTGGACTCAGGAGGATCAAGGATTCTGATTCTCTGCATAAGACTCTGCAGTCATTTCTCTTCGGGGTTCTGAAGCTGGGAGCTCTCCAGACAGACAGACCTGCTGGGATCTTGACTGGTCTGTTTCATGGGAAACTTGAGTCAAGCAATGTCTGCTGGGATTTTATCAGTTGCCCCATAAGCCATTTTCTTGTTGAGGTTTCCACCCCTCACCCTGAATTCCTGCATTTTAGATCTCTCATGGAAGGGAGTAAGCCTGATGGTGGCCAATCTCCTATCCTGGTGAGCCTGACTGTCTCATAACCTGATAGAGATGGCTGTTATAAATATTCATGTTTAGGTACAAGAACTAATTAATGAGTTGGTATTATAGAGATGGTTGTTATAAATATTCATGTTTAGATACAAGAACTAATTAATGAGTTGGTAGTATGCATCCTCAGGTCCTGCTGGGGGGTTAATAGATCAGCATTCTAAAACTGAAAAAGAAAATCTGACTTTTGAAGTCATCTGGCCTCCAAGGACCCCAGAAGGGCCTGTTCCCCTGTACATGTAGCTGCTAGTGGATGTATCAGGGCATCCTGACACATCCTGCAGCCTGGGCATCTCTGACCTCTGCCTTTGGGTGTAAATTCCTGTTGCTCTAAAACTTATCTCTCTACACCAAGGATGTGATGAAGATGTCAGGAGACCTGTCTCCAGGGAGTGGCTCATATTCAAGCTCAGAATCTGCATGGCAGGGTTTGATAGACATCCCTTCTTCTGTGCTGTGATGGCTTGGGTATTGCTGCAGAGACAGAGAAGCATTTAGTCATCCCTATGGATCCCATCTCAAGGAGTCAAGCAGCACAGGGAAGTGTTAGGGTTAGAGTTAGGGTTAGGAAGGGAAAGACAGATGCTTGGGGGACAGAGATTATTAAGGGTTTGCAAATGCTTGGTTACTTTTCTGTTGTGATAAAATACCAATGACAACTGCTACAGGTACAGTCTCATTATGGCAGGAAAGTCGTAGAGGCAGGAACTTGGCATATCTGGTCGCATTGCTTCTGCAATCAAGCAGAGAGATGAGTGCCTATATTCAGATTTTTATCTCCCATTTATGAAGTCCTGGTCCCAGCCCAAAGGGATGGAGCCACCCTTTTGTAGGGCCCTCCCCAATGAGTGTAAGTAAGATAGTCCTTCCCAAGCATGCTAGTGTCTAATTTACTATAAACAATTCCTCACAAGCATGCTTAAAGTCTGGCCTCCTAGCTGATTCCAGTCCTGTCCGGTTGGTAGTCAACATTAACCATTACACTATTGTGTGACATTTTCTGGGGAGATATGAACAAATGTCTACCCACCCCAGATAGGACTTGAGGACACATTGAAGGAATAATTCCACGCAAGTCTAGCTTAGTGAACCGGTGAGTTCAACGCAGTTACGTATGATGTGAGGTTTCTTAAAGGGGTGTAGGAGACTCAAAGGCAACTGCACCACTGAACAGCCCAACACAGCATGGAGATGACTCACAAAAGCTGCATCCCTGGAGCTTCCCC
>NW_022196891.1:89741901-89747359 GCF_008632895.1 Mastomys coucha | reverse complement strand
CCCCCAGCAGTTTGCAGGCAACTCCAAAGAAGAGTCTCCTCCCACCGGCGCGCTGGCTGCTGCTCCTACCATCTTGGGGAGGGGCTTTGCAACTCTTTTTAACCGTCTGAGCTGAGTCTTGTAGGTCTCTGGCTCTTGAGTCATGTGACCCTCTGTCTAGGAGAGAGTGTTTCAGTTCACAGTTTGGAACAGGTATCTCACAGCAAGTCAGATAATAATGTGCACAGATAAAAGCTTGCTAATTCTGCATGGATATGGAAACTGTAGATCCACAGACCCCAAATCTAACAGAGATGGGTGTAGGCAGATACAAGGTTGCTAATTTCTACTGAATATGACTGCATGCACAGAGAAGTGCTCACTAATTCTTGGAGAGCCGTCTCCCACCCCTCTGATGTTCCTACCAGTATCTCATGGGTTAGCCTGGAAGATGACTGACCTCAGAGTCAGTGTCTCCCTATCTCCAGTGCCTTAAATCTGGCTACAGTCAGCTTTGTTTTAAGCTGCCAAGTTTCTGTAGTGCTTCCATAGCAGCCTTCATCCTGGACTCCAGGGGAGAGAGGAGGCTGAGAGACTGGGCCTGCTTTCTCTATGGCACACCTTCCCTGCTCTGATGTGGAATGGAAGGAAGACATGCCTGGTAAAAATGTGGGGCTCTGGAGTGCTTAATGCTCATAGCATTTTATCAGTAAAACTCACCTCTGTTGGTGAGATAATTAAGCAGTAAGGATTAATTAAGAGTAAGGATTCCATGTCTTCATCTCTAATGTTAACGTGTGTCAGTGTGTGTGTGTGTGTGTGTGTGTGTGTGTGTGTACCATTTAAACATGCTTTAAGCTACTTAATGTTTTACAGATATGGGGGTCTTGTGCCACCTGCTTACTCCCATGGGTTATACTCAGCAGACATAAGCTCTAAGATGAGCGATCCTGGGCAACACTCTACAGAGACAAGCTCTAAGATGAGCTACCCTGGGTTATACTCAGCAGAGACAAGCTCTGAGATGAGCTACCCTGGGTTATACTCAGCAGAGACAAGCTCTGAGATAAGCTACCCTGGGTCATACTCAGCAGAGACAAGCTCTAAGATGAGCTACCCTGGGTCATACTCAGCAGAGACAAGCTCTAAGATGAGCTACCCTGGGCTATACTCCACAGAGACAAGCATAAATTGCTGTTTATGTCGCACTGTTTGCACAAGTTTTGTGAGGGAGAAGCTTCAACCTTTCAGGCTGACGTGAGCATTGATTTCTTCAGCAGGCAGCTGTTGCGTTCTGCTCTGTAAAGATATCAATGAGACGTAACTCTGTGTTTTATGGCTTTTCCTGGGGAGACATAAAATCTGTTCATACCAAATAGGGTACTCACAGACCAAGAAAGAACTCCATCCAATCTCCCTTAGTGAACCAGTGAGTTTGCTAGGGGTACTTACATGAGCCTGTGACCCAGGCAGCTGCTGTGTGAGAGTCACATAGTACACACATGAGTGAAGCTGCTCACAGATCCCTCCAACATTAGCTTCACTCTTTGGCACACATATTGTAGGTGTGTCTCACTCTCCACACACCTATGCACACATACATGCACCCAAATACACACATACCTGCATACAGACCCCTCCCCCAACATCCTCCTTCATGACTCCTTGCACAACTGCATGTGTGTGCCATGTACACACATGTGCAACACACATACACACACGCATACACATGTTTGTCTTCCTTCTTCATTATCACCTCACATAGCTTGGCAAAATGTGACACAACACTTAACTCCACGAGAGGCTCCTTGCCCCGAGGAACCTGGTTCCTTTTCATCTGGATTCCAGTGGGGGAGGAGAGAGTGTGCTGTCGTACATGTCAGAACCCCAACACTCCCTGAATCTGCTTGCTATTTCTAGTGGAGAGAGGAGAAAGTGTATTTTGTCCCCGGTTGCTAGCTTGTCCAGACAGCTTATTCATCTCCTGATGCAAATACTTCTAGACAGGAACTTTCTTTAAAGGCAAACTGAAGTGTGTGGCACTGGAGATCCAAGAGATCTGTGGTGACGTAAAACTCGTTCCCTCCCATCTTCTCATGTTCTTAGGAGTGAAACTTCACTCATGATGTCTTGTGTATGAGCGAAGACAGAGGGTGGATGTCAGAGGGCAGATGTCAGAGGGCAAATGTCAGAGGGCAGATGTCAGCACTTCCCAGGCTCTTTGTGATGTCTCACTTCACTGGACTTCAGCTCAAACAGAGCCTCTTCTTCCTTAGATCTTGACACTAGAGCAGGGTTTCTCAACCTGGGGGTCACAACTCCTTTGGGGTGGAAATATCCTTTCACAGGTCACATATCGGATATCCTACACATCAGATATTTGCATTACAATTCATAACAGTAGCAAAATTATTCATGAAGTGGCAACAAAAATAATTTTATGGTTGGGGCTCACCACAACACGAGGAGACATATTAAAGGGTCGCAGCATTAGGAAGGTTGAGAACCACTGCTCTAGAGGGCTGAGGAGCAGGTGCCTCCTGCCCAGTGAAGTTAGACATGGGTCCGCAGTGGCCGTTCTCGGCATCTGCTCTGGTTTTACTTCTGTTGCTGTGATAAAACACGCTTACCAGAAGCAGCTTATGGGAGAAAATGATTTACTTCAGTCTACTTTTCCAGATTATAGGTCAGCATTGAAGGAAAATCAAGGTAAGAACTCACGCAGTCACATCACACGTACCATCAAGAGCAGAGAAAAACAAGTGGATGCCTGCTTGCCTGCTCTCATGTAGCCCTCTCCTGTCTGGGTGGGTCTTCCCACCCCAATAATCAAGACAGTTTCCCATAAGCATACGCACAGGGCCAACCTGCCCCAGACGATTCCTCAGAAGACACTCAACATCACAACACCTGGATTTAAGATTCGTTGGCTTCTTTGCTCCCTGCCACATGGTCATCCATGTCACTGGTCATATGAGGTGAGATGTGAGACCGGGGCATCTGAATACCTGGAGGCTCACTATCACTGGGGGAATTTCTGAAGTCATTAGGATGTTCAACCAGGATGCCTGGAGATGCTCTCTTCTGTGGTTGTATGTGAAAGTCTTTCCTGCTAACCAAGGATTCTGTGAAAGAGGGGAACCTTATAAAGTATAGTTAAACAGAACTCCAGCAAAGATGTGGTTGATCAGGTAGGAGTGAAATGATTGTGTATCTTTGCTGGTCATTAACCCTACAGATTTGGAACTCTTTTTTTCATTAACTGCTTATTGCCGCCACCCTCCATCCTCCTGTCTTCAGTCACTCAATTGCAGGCTGCTGTTCAGTGTCTCCGGGGATTATTCCAATTCCTCAGAGGAGTCAATACCTTCCTATAAGATAAGGTGGGGGAGGGACTTGAATTTCCTCTGCAACTTGAGCCAAACTGGAAGGAGATTACTTTTTAGGAAAAGCTGTGTGTGTGTGTGTGTGTGTGTGTGTGTGTCTAAGTTGACAATGTGGAAATCAAGTCTACAGCATGATTCACATTGTTTATTCTGTGTGGAAAACCCTGCTAATCTCCCATGGTAAGCAGACCTCTCCTGCTGATCAAAGCTAGTTTGAAGATGGCCAGCAGAGACCAAGCTGTGCTTTGCTTTGTGCTTTGTGCCTACTTCATTGTCGGTTCTTGCCTCAAAGGAAAGAAGTATTGATTTAGATTGGGCAATGTTTGGGGCTAGCATTTGTCAGTCAACCATTGCTGTGTGACATCACCCCAGAGTTTAATGGCTTGAGCTACAGTTTGCTCAGTTCATCAGCCTCTGTGCTAAGTGGCAGGCCTGGTGCCACCTCTTGAGTGTATCTGTGGTTGACCTTGGTTTAGATTTACTAGCCAAGAAAAGATGACAGCGTTTGTAGGGAGGTATCATCTGTCGTGGTGATCCATGTTAGGCTAAAGAGAAGCAGCTGTCTGGGAACGTAGCTCAGTGGGAAGCACCTATTGAGCATGTGCAAGACCCTGAACAAGCAAACCAGAAACCAAACTAAGACAACACGGCACTAACCTGGCACGGTGGCCATTGTCACCCTAACGCCCTTAGAGGAAGAACAGGAGTATTACTGAGTTTGAAGTCAGCCTGGGCTACATAGGGGATTTGAGGGCAGCCTGGGCTATATAAAAGTAAGGCTTTCTCTTAGAAAAGTAAAAGTAAAAGCAAAAACCTTAAATGTAAGGATAGCAGTAGGTAAGGAGGCTGGGCAGAGCCACTCACCACAGCCATCTAGGAGACACCAGCAAAACTGATTCCAAAGCAAAGCCAGGGCCTCTCAGGGACTCCTAGTGAGCTGGAGTTCCTGTGGCCTGGTGTGTAGGAGAGGATCTGGATAATTCCAAGCAACAACAAAGCCCAAAGCCCAGCTGTTGTCTTCAGCATCTCCCACTAACTCGGAGTGTTGGTGTTGTAGGAGACAGCAGATAGCAATGGTGGGAAAGTACATGTTGCCCTGTGCCAGGCTGGTAGGAGGAGGCAAGGCAGAGCGGGTGCTGTGCATGGACCAGCATCCAACAAGCAGGAGCCTTAGAGCTCTGCCCCCAGGAGCTTACCCACTGTAGAAAGCCTTTGGCTTTCTTTGCCCTCTGACCATGGTAACAGTCCAGCTGCTGCCCTCTCTGGTGCAGAGGAGGAGGCAGCTGCTAATTTTAGATACATCTCCAGGCAGCACGACTCACAACTTACAAAAAAATTATTTTTTCTGGTTGGATGTTCATGTGACCCTGAATAACGAAGGAAAAGAAAAAAAAAAAACCCTCACCTGCTAAAGGAAAATTGAATCTTTTGTCTTAAAATCTAATCTTTTATGTCATAGGGCCCTTTGGCTGTGGGGAATCTCCTGGGGGACCAGGGGCTTGTCCATAGCAGAAGCCTGTTACCTATGCCTTTGAAGGACAGGAGGAAGGCAGGAATGAGGGATAAGTCTGGGCTTCTTTGGTGTCAAAACACACTGGGTGACAGACCAAGAGATGCAGCTTTTCGTTGATAAAACTTGTCTTTCTCCTTCTTGGTGTGTGTTTATTGGGTGGATGAGGCACTCTAGTTTGTTTCGGGAAGGTCTCAGGTGGGAGGCACCTACATCAGGGTACTTGCATTCTGAATGTTGTCAGGTCAGGTCATGTTGCTGCAGCCAAACTCTTCTGAGCTGGGATCTGAGAGCAGGGTACCTATGTGGTTCATTATGAGAACATTGCCAAAGGGAAAGGTAGGCCTGGGAGATGGGATGAAGTTAGAAGCTCTAAGGACCCTAGGCTTGGAGAGTTGTGACCCTTGGCAGGCCATTTACATGGTGCCCACCTTATGTCTGCCTTCTTCCTTGCTTATACATTTAGGCTTTTCTGGAGCATGCTCTGTTCTTACATGGATGGATCCCTTGTTCAGCTTCCATCCTTGTTGGTTTCTTTCATATGTTAATTTCTCTCTCCATCCCTCCCTCCTCCTCCCTCCCT
>NW_022196891.1:89726150-89741788 GCF_008632895.1 Mastomys coucha | reverse complement strand
TCTCTCTCTCTCTCTTCCCCCTCAACTCCCTGCCCTGCTCCTCTGTAACAGAACTGAGCCTGGACATCATCTGGTCACAGAGACCTGTCTTTGGAGCCCTGCTTTTCTCTCAGCTTGTTTATTTATTCAGCTAGAAGAAAACAGATAAATTTAAACCTAACTGAATTGTTCCTAGCCCTGCTTTGAAATTCCCTTTGTGTTCTTAGCACCCTATAATGTCGTTGTCTTCTCATATTGAAAGCCTCTCGTCTCCATGGCTGTACCCAACAAGATGGCGGAAGTGTTAGGTCGCATCTTCTGCATGAGTGCACAAGATTGCTATCATCAGTAGGGTCCTCACTCAAAGAGGCGAAAGCACAGAGTGAGGAAATAAGAAACATGGGAAGCCTCTCCGCCTGCCTGGGCCAAGAGAGAGGAGACAGTGGTCAGGGAAGTCTGGCATAAGGCTAGGACCCTTAATAGAGAAAAGCGATGGAAACAGAGGTGTCCTCAAAGTTCCATACGGCTGGAGGGCACAGTGATCGTGGTCCAGCTGACAAAACAGGCTTCAGTATTTGTGGACAAAGCACTCTGGGGACAAAAAGGTGAGTGGTTCTGGTTGGATGCCAAATGCTGTCACACAAACAGAACCTCCACCCAACCTTGGCTTTACTGTTACCCTTTCGTCACAAAGGAGGTGGCGTCAGAGGTGGGCTCAAGGATAGGGACACAGACACAAAAGCAGGATGACATGATTGCTCATCCAGGAGCTGAAAACTTCTGGGGTCAAATGGGAGAGGATGTGGGATGAGTCCACAGATATGCTGAAGGGCCCCAAGAGTAACCAGAACACCAGTAATCAAGTCCCCTGCTGAGGACTTTGGGGTGTGCCCTTGGTGCTCTGGGCTCTGAGAGGGATGAAGATTTTTACAAGGGTGACAGGATTCTCACTTTTGAAGCAAGCGTCTACCTGGATAGCAAGGGGATCTGTACCAGAGGCAGGGGGACCAGCGGGTGGTGGTGTGAGGAAGCATGGGTCCTACACTGTGGTTGCCAGGTAACAAGGGCTGGGAAGATGGAGGGAGCTGTAGGCTATCAGCTGGGTCTCCACAGTGTGTATAGTTTCGTGGTTGTGGTAGCTGATCTGGACAGAAACATTCCAGATTTCTTTATTGATTTTGGTAGCCTACCTTAGAACAGGATTTTTCTAGATTTTGGAAAAACAATGACCAGGAAATTCCCACTGTGTTTTCTGACCTTTGACTCTGGAGACTGATGGGGCATGCAAGTCCAAGGACAGAGTCCTTTGTAGATAAAGGCGGCTTTGCTCTGTCTGCTGCCCGAATGGATGCTCATTTTTTGTGAAGGGATGTATTAAGAGTTTCTTTTTCTTTGTAGACATTTTCCCGGTTCATTTGACTTTTTCTTCTAAGAAGAAAAAAAAAATGATCATAATTGGAGTTCCTTCTTTTCTGCTTTGCTTTCAGTATTTTAAGCCTGCATGCATGTGTACCTGCCCAGCTGCTTCCTACTCCGTAGTCTTATCCAGTGCCCCTTCCTCATGTGCTTGGGCATCTGTGGCTGCCATTATCTGGAAACCCTGTGAGGTGTTTCTGAGGCCTTGCATGAAGGTGCTATCCCCTAGGCCGTCCGTGCATGCATTTCTGCAACACACAGGGCTGGACGTGGCCACATCTCCCCAAGGAGGGATCAGCTCCCTCCCTGTCTCCTTCAGCGCCAGGAGCCTGGCTTGTTTCCGATTTGGCTCCAGTGGCGACCACGCCCCTCTGGGTCTTGGCTTTCGTTCTTTTGTAGCCCACCTGTGAGCTCTGGACTCGGCTGACTCGGACTCGGCTGACTCTACCCCAAAGATGGCAGCACAGATAGAATCTAGTCTGGACAGATGGGAGGCAGGTTAAGGATGCCTCTTGCTTCCTTGAGGTCCCACTTTAGTTCCTTATCATCTCATTATCTTGGTTACTTACATCAACCAGCTTTAAAAATGAATTTTATTTATCTGGCAGTTTCAAGTTTTATTTTCCTTCTACTTAGAGAATTGTTCAAAACAACATTATCAGAAACAGACATCTTACATAGAGACAGGGATCTTTCTGTAGAGACCCTAGTATTCGCTTGAGTCAAACATGCCATTTGGACTCTCCAAGAAATGACAGCATATTTCCAGTGCTGTTCATATGTTCTGGAGGTTGCTGTGTCTCTGGTGTCCCCTGGGTTCTGGGATCTTTGTTACGAGCTCAGTGGAAGTGAGTGGTACAGGGCTTGAGGGGCAGACACATGGAGTGTGAGACGTGGAACATGGCACCCAACCTTTCAAACGTGTGAATTAAGAAAGCACCCAGCCCACAAGTGACAGTGTAAATCAAGTGTGTCTTACCCTGGCATAGGGAAGTCACCACTATAGCCCATTGTGGTGGCACATATTGACTGACCGAACTTAGAGTCATCTGGGAGACAGTTTTGTGTGTGTTTATGTGGATGTTTCCAGGGATTAGCTCTGCAGCCACTCAGACCCTGCTTTCGAACACAGACCAAATAAAAGGGAAAGGGAGAAGGAGATGCCTGACTGTGGCCACCATGTGACAAGTCACTGCCCACTCACGCCACCATGGTGGGCTTCAGCTTTGATGTTACACCCAAACAAACCCATTTGTTCCTAAGTTGTTTTTGCCACAGCAATGAGAAAGGCAAGGGCTACCATTAATATTGATAGTATTGTGTTAACATTATTCTGTGTCGAGGTCTCTCTCTTTTTTAAAAAAAAAAATTGTTACTAATGTCCACATGCAAAAAAACATTGAACCCCTACCTGACACTGCATACAAATGGCAAATTTAAATGGATCAAAGCTTAAATGCAAGAACTGGACTTATCAAACTCTTGGGGAAAATATGGACGATGACTGACCATGTTTTCTTAGCTATGGCATCAGAACACAGCAGCCAAAGAGAAAAGCAGGTCAACTAACATTATCAAAACTAAAAATGCATGGGGTGCTGGTACAGGAGGATTGCTGAGAGTTCCAGGCCAGTCTGACATACTAAGTGAGACTGTCTTCAAAATACAATGAAATTTTTAGGAACTTTTTTTTTTCTTTAAAGTTATCATCAAGGAAGTAAGAACACAGTTAGAATGAGGTTTTGCAACCCATGTGTCAGATAAGGACCTTCTAACTGGAAATTGTAACTCCACTGAAAATAGAGAAAGACTCTGAGCAGACATCTGTCCAAAGATGATATGAAGAGAAAAGCCAGGGGAAAGACCCGACATCTCAAGTCGTCAGGAGAAGTCACCTAGACCGTCAGTGGACTGCCACTTCACAGCATCTATGATGAGTATAAAATAATGAACAAGAGTCAGGAAGTAACAAGGTTTGCTGAGGATGCTGGGAAAATGGAACACTCATCTACTGCCAATGAAAGTAGAAAACGGGTTTGTCAGGCACTTCAAAGTTCAGATGCAGAATGGCATAACTCATCAATCTACTTTTGGTTATATGTGCAAGAAAAATAAAAGTGTGGGCCCATGTGTGCCCCTGGCACCATTGCATGGGACAGCTAAACATAGGACTGCAGAACAGAAGAGCAGAAATGTGTGGTATATGAAGGATTTCTCAGAACGCTGCTAGAAACCACTTAAGAATAAACAAAAATTGGTCCGTGTTCTGAAACTTTTCCTGGGGCCAGGTGAACAAATGTCCAGATGGAACACTGACTATGGACAAAATACACACACACACACACACACACACACACACACACACACACACACACACACACACGAACATACACATACACGAACACACACACGTATGCATATGCGTGCACACACATGCATGTATACATGCTCACATGCACACATATACATGCACAGACATGCACACACTCCAACCAGTTCCACCTAGAATGGCTTAGGGAACCAGTGAGTTTAATGGAGTTTCCCACAGGATCTTGGGTGACTCAAAAGCCTCACTGAACAGCTTACCCCAGCACAGTGACACCTCACTGTCCCTGCTGACTTGCAAGCAGCACCACAGAGTCTCCTCCTCCAGCCCGTGTAACCTTGGTTGTGGATCTTACAACCTTCTTGGTTCCTGTAAGCTTTTTGAGTCTCCTGAGCCCCGCTCCTGTTTCCAGGAGAGAAATTTCAGTTGGAAGGGAATAGCTACACCACAGCCAGACTTGGCCCTTTTGTCTTTTCCTCTATGCATTTGTCTAATTGTCCATCTGTCCATCTGCCTGTCTACTCTGCCTTAAGCCAGCCCATTAATTTATCATGCACCCTTCTTCCTGTCTCATGCAATTCTGTTTTCCCCATCATTTCTCATCCTGTCAATCAAAAATAATGTTCACAGTAATAATTGATGCTTGAGACCAGGAACCATGCCATTTGCAGCTTTTTATCATGCTACACTGGCATCTTTAATGTCCTTGTGCTTCATAACTTAGCATAAGGTGACTTTGCCTGGCTCTCTGGGGGACATGCTCTTTATCAATCCATCCAGAAACAGATGGATGCCTATAAGTGAAAACCATTAGACAAACCCGGACCTGCAGAGGAGGCAGGGGTGCCAGGACCACGTCTTGGCCCTGCTGGATCCTTAGGATAGTGTGTGGAAAACCATGAGAACTCTGTTAAATATATCTGGCTCGCTGCTGTCTTCTGTGTGTGGCTTCGTGCGGGTTGGATGCCTAGTAGCTGTGTTCCTCATTATTTACACAATGTTGATGATTTTGAGGTTGACCTCTCTAAAGCAGCTTCTGTCATGAGTCTACCCCCTTCAATCAGTATTGATCAGTATTTGCTGCAGTGACATCATTAATCGCTATGGTGTCAGCTGTTCTCCTACCCTGCCTCCAGCACAGATGTTGGCGTACTCTAATGTCTATCAGCCTCACTTGGACTGCTTATTTAAAACGCGGTCACTTTGCTCTTACCTGTAGGAGATTCTGATAGAGCGGGCCTAGGATGGCCCCAGGAGTCTTGACTGTACAGAGCACCGCAGTGATTCTAGTCATATCACTTGGGGAAACTATTGTAACTGATCTGAGAATTGTAATGATTGTAACTGATCTGCGAATGGCCACCTTGGTTAGTTAGCATGGGAAACTTCTGCTCTCCCTTCCTGCATGCCACAAGTACCAGTTTCTTCAGGCTGGAAGAGCTGACCACAGGTAATACTTTGCTTATGAGTATTCTGTGTCTCAGTCTATCACACCCAGGAATTCTTGGAGAAGATAAATGCCCATAGACCTAGGCAGGAAAATACTCTAGATGGGGCATCCCAATGATTAGCACCCAGGTTTAGACACATACCTTTTAATAATTTTGCTCATCAATTTACTAGATTTTTATAGATTGAGAGGACACTCTGGGAAGTGAGATGATCAGGCATGGGTGGGGCAAGCAGATGTCACTGCCTCAAATGCTTGACTCCAGAGAGAAGCAGGAGGTGGTAAAGTGCCCCACCTTAAGACACTGTATAGAAATCCAACACTTTCCATACTTGTGTGAGAAGCACTTCATTGACTGAGCCATCTCCTCAGCCCCTGGGCATGTTTTGTATAGATTCTGTGTAACAATTTTTACGGTGTTATGTATTATTTCTTTCTACCCTGTGGCTCTAGTAAAGTTACTTTCCTGTTGCTGTGATAAGGCACCATGAACAAGGCAGCTCACAGAAGAAAAAGTTTGTTTGAGCTTACTGTCCCAGAGGGTGAAGAGTCTGTCATGGCAGCGGGTGGGCGGGCTGCAGAAGGTGGGCAGGCTGCAGAAGGCGGCCGGCAGGTGGTGGGCATAGCAGCCAGAGCAGGAGGGTGAGAGCTCAGGTCTCCCACTGCATCAAGCAGAGAGCACTAACTGAAAACAGAGGAGCCTGTTTACTCTCAAAGCCTGCTGCCAGCCCCTGGACCATTACGTACTTCCCCCTAATCATCCCCAGCCACCAACGGGGAACCAAGACAAATGTCCAAGACTATAGGGGACATTTGTCACTTTCTCATCCAAACTAACACAGTAGCCTCCTCCTCCCACCCTGCTGTAACGATGTTTGCGGATGACAGCGTTTTCTCACTCTGTCAAGTCTCATTTATGAATTATTTCTGTCACTGTTGGCACTTTCTGTGCACTGCTTAGGAAGCATGCCCGTGGTCACAGAGAGCTCTCTGTTTCGGTTTTAGAAGCTTTATTTCGCTGCTTTTTCTACTTACTCAAATTTGTTTGGGATTAATTTTGTAGAATATTGTGAGGTTAAGATGGAAATTTGGAGGAGGGCTCATCCTGGACATGAGATTTACCCAGAACCTTCATTGAAAAAGCCATCCCTTCTCTACAGATGTGCAGTTCCAGGGTTGGGTCATTATTGTTCCCAGTGAGGTGGTATAATTCTGTCACAGCCAAGCCAAGGTGACCATCTTCCTTCTTTAAAATTGTCAAGCTTATTTTTGAACCTTCACACTATCTTATCAACTTCTTCTTCTTCTTCTTCTTCTTCTTCTTCTTCTTCTTCTTCTTCTTCTTCTTCTTCTTCTTCTTCTTCTTCTTCTTCCTCTTCCTCTTCCTCTTCCTCTTCCTCTTCCTCTTCTTCTTCTTCTTCCTCTTCTTCTTCTCTTCCTCCTCCTCCTCCTCCTCCTTCTTTTCCTTCTTCTCCTCTTTCTCCTTCTCCTTCTTCACCTCTTTCTCCTCTTCCTCCTCCTCCTCCTCCTCCTCCTCCTTCTCCTCCTCCTCCTCCTCCTCCTTCTCCTCCTCCTTCTCCTCCTCCTCCTCCTCTTCCTCCTCCTCCTCCTCCTTTTCTTCTTCCTCTTCTCCTTCTTTCTCTTCTCCTCCTTCTTCTTCTCCTCCTTTGCCTCCTTCTCCCCCTTCTCTTCCTCCTTCCCCTTCTCTTGCTCCTTCCCCTTCTCCTCCTCCTCCTTTTCCTTCTCCTTCTCCTCCTTCTTCTTAAAAAAAAGGTTTTAGTTTTTGAAACTGCATCAAATATATGTACATTTCTGCGGCATTTGGCTTATCTTTGATTTATTTAGAAAGAATAAAGCACAAACCTACTAATCAGTGGTAATTTTGATTAGTTATAAGTAAAATTATTTATATCCATGGAAAAGTAACTAGGTGTTGTATTCTGACATGTTCTGGAGTGTTCCACTCATGTAGAGAGTGACTCATATCTTCCAGTGGAAGTTGGTGATGCAGAAGTTAGTGGAAGATCACAGGTTTTATGTGAGCTGCCTGAAGACAGTGGCTTTCATGGGACACCTTAGTAGCATTATTGTTTATTCTAACAAGCAGCTTTGTAGGAAAAGGGAGTACTTTTATTTATCTTTATGGACAGACAACTCTAAATGTAACAGAGCTAATGGCTGAAGCATCTGGAGACCATACACAACCATTCAGGGTCTTCAGGGAGGTAGAAAAATGATACACCCATGTGTGCTACTCTGAAAACCCTCATGCCACATGGAAATTAGCCTTTGACAGTTCAGGTTGGAAAGTAGGTATCTTTTCAGAATTAGTAGAAAGTTTACATGTTTCCTGGCTCATCTTCTTCCCAGATCATGCTTGCTTGTCAGATCTTGCAGAAGATGTAGAGTTACATATGGATCCAAAGAGAGAAGAGATCCTGTCCTACTCCAACCTTGCCACCCTAGTGTTTGTAGAAGAGTTCCCTGATACTTAGGGGATGCAGCAATTGTAGGCGGCCAGAACTAGAGAGCCTTACCTTTGCCAGTCCTTCTGTCTTTAACTCTTTGATATTCTGTGGCCAAAAGCCTCTGACTGGTAGTGATTAACTCCTGCTGATGGCAGCAGGAAAAAAAGGAAAAAAAGGAAAAAAAGGCTTAGTTACTTGGCTTTTTTCTCTTTGGCTCAAGGACTCCTCGATGGCCAGGCAAGAGTCTCAGAGTTATTTAACTCTTTCTGAACTAGTGAGAAGAGAAAAGGAAAGAAAAGAAAGGAATAGAAGAGAAAAGAAAAGAAAGAGAGCAAGAAGGAAGGAAAGAAAGAGAGAGAAAGAGGAAGGAAGGAAGGAAGGAAGGAAGGAAGGAAGGAAAGAAGGAGGACATGAAATTCAGGCATACAGAGACACACATATTGGGTTAAGCAGAGAGGGACTAAATCACCCTCTTTATTATTGTTTTTAGTATTTATACTTTCTCAGGATAATTGATCACATGGTTTTCTAAGCATTTTTACATTCTGTAAGTTCATAGTAAGTTTAAGGCAGTATTTCATGTCATAGACTGATAAGGAGTTACAGCAGAGTTGTTTACATGTCTTTCCATTAAGACAAGTACCCGACTAAACGTTCATTATCGGTTACTAACTCCATAAGTCCATTAAAGTTTAAAGCAATATTTTTTTTATGTCATTGGTTAGCAGGGTTTTGTCAAGAGACAAATCATATGCCTTGTGTCTTATTAGTTTAAAGTCTTGTATATATAGATAAACTAAGTCCATCGTTTATTTTTTGTCCTTGCACCTACAATAAATTGTCCATTCCCAGTTTATGACCTTTAGCTACCAGATAGTAGCCTCGTTCCTAACCTAGAAGGAATGTTTTCTTTGATCATAAATTTGTTCCAGGCAAGCCTGTTTTCTTTTTCTAGTGCAATTAGCCCATGACACATGAATGTTTACAAAGCTCTATTTGTAGCTTTTATTCTATAAGGGGATTGAGATTACTTGTATCAATTTAGGAATTCTATGAAATCATTATCATGGATTATGAGATCATGAATTTGTCTACACAGCATTACTATATGAAAGGACATCTTCATATTGATTCTGCAGAAAATTTGTCCAATAGGGTGGACTGATGCCCAGGAATCATTAGGTCATATAATAGTGACAGAAAAGGCTTATCAGCAATAATAAGCAACCCTGGGATGAAGTTTCTTGAGGACCCTTCATTTCAGAGCAAACCCATTGCAGCCATGCAAAATGGTAGGTCATTTCCAAAAAAAACCTCACTTGCTTGTCATAGTCTTTCTTAGATGGCTTCTGACAGGCCAGGTCCCATTTCAAGAGGTCTGCATTTCTCAAATTATTCTCAGAGCATAATTCATGATAATAAAAATATAAAAAATAGATTTGTGTGGTATTTGGATAAGAATGGTTCCCATAGGTTCATATATTTGAATGCTTGGTTCTCAGTTGGTGGAATTATTTGTTAAGGATTAGGTGATGTGGCCTTGCTGGAGGAAGGATGACAGTGGGGGCAGGCTTTGAAGTTTCCAAGCCTACCCCATTCCCAGTTTGCCGGTGCTGATCAGTATATAAGCTCTCAGCTATTACTCCAGCACTTTGCCTACCTGTCTGCTCCTCATTCCAGCCATGATGCTCATGGACTCTATCCCTCTGAAGCTGAAGCCCTAAATACACCCTTTATTTTATAAGTTGCCTTGGTCAGGGTGTCTTAACACAGCAGTATATAAAAGTAACTAATGAGGCATTCCATTTTAAAAAAGAATCCTTTCAAAAGTTAGTTTGTTTCTGACCCCCCAGCTCAGCAGACAAACCAAGTTCTGCTTCTGACATCTGTGATAAATGTTGCCATTTTTGCTATGTACTGAGGACATACTAGAACGACTTGGTGTGTGGTCTGGGACACCCTGCTGAGAGCCTTCAGTAGGCAAAGCTCAGCAGCTTTGTAATGGGTAAAGCCTCTTCTTGAAGTTTCATTTGTTGCCCATAACCTCCGAAGAAGCAGTCGTTAGGAGACAAAGTTGCCTGGGCCATTGCTTCTGTTGTGGGTCCAGTCCTCACAAGTTTCTGTCAAATGGTAGTCATTATAATTTCTGTTCTATAGATAATGAGGTTGGCAGTTTGTCTCTGACCCCCAGCTCAGCAGATAAGCCAAGGGTCCTACCATACTCCCCACCTCCTTCTTAGAGTCTATGGAGACACTACCATTTAGCACTGCTTTAAAAACACCTTTATTTACAACACAATACAACCACTTCCAGTTTTGTAAGTGGTGGATATGAACACATACTGCACTGTGTGGTCCCTGCCGCCATCAAGAGATAAAGAGAGTTAGCCTGGCTGTGCTCCTGTGCCTACCTCTGTTTCCTCCTTCAAGTCCACTCTCCTTTCCCCTGGACTTGGGATGTGGGTGAACCGGCCTTCTTCCCCAGTCTTTCTGATGCTGGCCTAGGTCCCTCCTGTGGGGTGTAGATATGCCTCTGGACATGTTTGGTACCGTAGCCAACTCGCTACACTCTGGAGTTCCCCTCACTCTCTCCAGCTCACAGGCCCCCTTTCAGTTGCTGTGGACAGAAAGACAGGATTCTTGTCTGAGAGTCTGTCCATCTTGCTGTGCCTTGATTGGCATCTGCTCTCTAAACATCAAAAGGCAAGAAAAACCACTGCTATATCTCCTCTAAGTTTGGGTCTTCCCAGACCTGCTGATTTTACTTTTTGTTACTCAGGTGCTTGTAGTAGAATTTGGTGTAAGTGTTGTGGGGTTCAGACCACCTTGCTTTATAATAAATGTAACATGGTGTAACCATGTTACACTATGTATCATGTATCACCATGTATCAGCACTGTATCAGAGCAGAATCAGAACTTTTTACTTATTTTTAATTGTGCTTGATACTGCATGTGAGTGTGTGCATGTGTGTATATCTGTGAGTGTGGTGTGAATATCACTGCGAGTGTGGGTATATGTGTCTGTGTAGGTACACATGTACATGTATGTGTGTTTGTGTGTATTAGGGACCAAGGGTCAACCTTGGGTGCCATTCTTAGGAGCTGTTGACTTGTGTTTTGGGACAGTCTCTCATTGGCCTGAAGTTCTCCAGTATAGGCTGGGTGGTCAGTAATTCTGGAATTCACCTGTCTCTACCTCCCTAGTATTGTGGTTACAGACACAAACCACAATGCTTAGTTTTATGTGTGCTTTTGTAATGGAACTCAGGTCTCATACTTTCACACTGAAACTGAGTGTCTTAGTTAGAGTTTCTATTACTGCAATAAAACACTTTGACAAAAAGCAAGTTGGAGTGCAAAGGGCTTATTTGGCTTACACTTCTACACTGTAGTCCATCATTGAAGGAAATCAGAACAGGAACTCAATAGACCAGGAACCTGGAGGCAGGAACTGATGCAGAGGCCATGGAGGGGTGCTGCTTTCTGGCTTGCTCTTTATGGCTTGCTCAGCCTGCTTATAGAACCCAGGACCACATGACCAGGGATGGCACCATACAGGGTGGGCTGTACCTTCCCCCATGAATCACTAATTAAGAAAATGCTGTAGAGACCTGCCCATGACCCAGTCTTGTAACATTCTTAATGTGCCTCTCAGGTGACTTGGGTCAAGTTGACATAAAGCTATTCAGAACACTGGACCATGTCACCAGACTTCAAATACATTTGGTTATTACTACAAGAGTATTTGTTGACTGAGCAGCTGGACTTTAAAGCCAGTTTGCAAAGGCTCTTGAACATATCTATACATGTTAGAACAATAAACACAAAAAAGCCACCCACTTGCTCCCTGGCCTGGCCTCTGGCCTTGGTGGGGTCAGTTCACTATGTCCTCTAGCATCTCCTGCACTTTGTGATCTACCTTCACTCTCTTCCCTCTTCCGTCTAATTAACAGGATCTAGCACAACCCTGAGCCCTACATTGGTAGTTAAGACAAAACCCCCAAGAAAAGAAGACAGTGAATCCTTTTTTTTTTTCCTTTATGGAAAGTAATATTACTTGCAGAGTAAAAACTGTATTTCTCTTGAAAATATGTCACATCATAATGAGGAACATTTGAAAGAAACAGAAAAGAAAGAAAAATGACCTGTGATCTCAGAGCCCAGAGATAATTACTTCCCAACTGCTCTTTGCTGGCATGTCTTGCAGAGAAGCATCTTTTTCTTCAATTTGTAAAATTTCTGTAATATTAACCGTAGACTATAAAAATGATTATGAGCCCATACTCTAAATGTGAGGTCTTGTTGAGTATTTAAAATAATGTTGAGTAATCTAATAACAAACTGGGCATTATTTACACACTTTTAGTTTGCTCATTATATCTAAAACAAAAAAATGTAATATCCCATGTATTCCAATTTGAGGTAAAATTACATACCCCTCCCTCACACCAGGGACTAAAATAATGGGCAATTTCTTCTTAGCTTAATAAGACTGTCAAGATAGAACTGGGCAATTAAGATGTAGACAATGGCACCGGAGGCTGCAAGGCCACCACTAGAACACTAGGAAGTCTGTTGTCCTTCTTACTCTTCCCAGCGTAGGTGGTGTCTGTCCATCTTTGGTGTCAGCCCTGCTTGGGCTGTCTGTCCTTCATGCCAGCCTTGGTGTTAGCTGTCCATCTTTAGTGTCCTTGGCCTGCAGCTGCATCTCTTCTGAGCTGCCTAACCATAAGCCACTCTCTCTGACTTCCTGTCCCGAGTCTCTGATTTCCTGTCCCGAGTCGAGTCTCTCTTTCCTTTTGACAAGGCTGTCTTCTTGCCTTTGGTAATTCTTCTAATGCGAAATGACTCATCTTAGCCTGAGGAAGCACTGCCCCCTCCCGCCTCCCCTATCATATTCTGAGGCATGGAGGCATAGGCCAGCCCCTTCCTCTGAGGCATGTTCTATAGACCCGCCCCTTCCAGTCCACTGGGGCCATTTTCTTCTATCCAGGACTATCATTATCTATGTGCAGCTCATCTTATAGGCATCCTTGCACAGAGCTGTGACCAGTGGGTTTAAATCCTATGGCAGTTGAAGGAACAATTTTCATGAGTCTTGTTGGTTTTGCTTCTTGACTGACAGCTTCCAAGCTCCAGCCTTCCTTCCTGTGGCTCACCTCTGGGAGGTGACTCAAAGGAACTTTGCTCTCCTAATCCTCCTCTCCCACCCTCCCATCCCTTACATCCTCCACTCCACCCCATGCTTGTGCTTTTAGGAAGTTCCAGCCATGAAAATGTGAAGGTCAGCTCACAGCCCTAGTGTAGAGAAAGCCTTCTTCTTCCTCTCTTGGCTCAAGTGGCCCCGCCTCCCCACAAAGCCTCATTGTAAGGGAAGGGGACTTGGGGCAAGCTGCTTATCATCTTTCTCAGCATCAGAGCTACTTTTGCAACCACAGATAAAAATGTTAAAGTCAGCTAGGTGCAGCTTGAGAACCCTCCTGTGAGCATGCAGCCACTGCATGCTTCCAGCCGGGGAGTTGAAGCCTTGAGTGCATTGCCTAGGCCTTCTTCTAGCAGCTTTTGCTTCTCTCCCATCTGCCATCAGTCAGCTCTGGACTCATTAGTTATTGGCTAAGATCTTAAGGCTTGCTCTCAATATAAAGTCTGCTCAGCCAGTGACATTTGGTTGTTAATCCCTAGACCCCGAATCTACCCTCACTCAGTGTCAAAGCTGACTGATTTTGTAGTTCAGTACATGCATTTCCAGCATCTCTATAGAGAAATTAGTAACCATGTGTATTGTTTGCATGATAATGCACAGTGTAAGATTAATTTGAAAACTGCACAGAGGCCTGAGTGTACATTATGCAAAATGTGGACACAGGTTATATTAGGCACTAAGCACATTTGAGCTAACATGCCTACATGTAGGAATTGAAAGAAATGTAGTTTGATGCCAGGATGGGGCCTTTGGGGAAAAAAAACCAAAACAGTCCATTCTGAGTATAATGATCTTATAATGTATTCAAACTCAGACATCCAGAACAGTTTAATTTCATGTTAAGTAACCCAATTGGTATATATGAAAACAGCTTTGTATAATTTGAAACCTTGGAATTGGCCCAACTGTATAATAGTGGAGTAAAGGGACAAATACAGTATAGTGTTTATTTGGCTGTGTATTCAACCCTGATGTGTAGGTGTACACGGCTGTATGCAGTTTGGAATCTTGTCTGGATTCTTACAAACATACCCTAAGGTCAGGAATAGGGACTCTTTCAGGAATTCTGACATAAAATCACATCAAAACAAGGCCTAGCTCTGTAGAACCCTAGAAGCATGTGTTGTAACCCTGGTAGTCCAGAGGCTGAGCTAGGATGACCGAAAGTTCATCCCTAGAAGCACATGTAACCCTGGTGATGCAGAGGTTGAGATAGGAGGACTAAAGGGTCACAGCCAGCCTGAGCTATGCAATGAGATCTCAAAGTCACTACTGCCCTGGATGTAGCTCAGGGCCAGGCAGAGGGCTTGTGTATGTATCACCTGAAAAGCCCTGGGTTCAATCCCAGCATCCAAGAAGAGAGTAGGTGGCAAGGACAGGAGATTATAAGCTCGACACCTGGAGGCCTGAGTGGGTCAGGCCAAGGCAGCTCTAGTGGTATGGTTAGGATCACAATGAATATAGACAGTAGACAGAAAATGCTCTAACCGGATGTCACTGTGGCTGAGATAGAGTGGGTTTTAAAGTCAAGAAAACAAACGGCTCAGAGAACCAATGTGCAGAGCTTACAAAAGACTCCAGGAAACCTTAGCTTAAGGGCTCTTTTTATTGTCTGGGATGAGAGTGGGAGACTAGAAACTGGCTCCATCCATGGAAATGAGGAATGCTGTGTCTTCCTTCAGGCGACTCATCTTAGAGCAGTGGTTCTCAACTTGTGGATCGAGGCAACCCTCTGTCTCCAAAAATATTTATATTATGATTTATGACAGTATCAAAATTATACTAATGAAGTAGCAAAGAAAATAATTTTATGGTTGGGGATCACAACACAAGGAACTGTATTAAAAGGTAGCAGCACTAGGAAGGTTGAGAGCCACTACCCTAGCGGCTCTGCTATGGCGGGCTCGATAAGCTTCCATAAAGAGTTGAATTATCTGTGCATGCCAGAGTTTAACATGTTTTTTCTTTATTGAAAGGACAACTATAGAGCCAGGGAGATGGCTCACTGGTAAGAGTGCTTGCTGAGTAAACGTGAGTTTAGATACTGTGTAAAAGCCAGGTGTGGCCACAGAGCTATAAACCCATTGCTGGGGTTGTGGACTTGGGTGAGGGAAGCAAAACAAAAGGGGGGGGAGGGGAGGATCTCTCTGGACAGCCAGCCTAGTTGAGAAGTGACAAGCTGCAGGTTCAACAAGACATCCCATCTCAGGAGACTAAGGCAGAGAGTGATGGAATGTGAGTTTGTTGCTCTCCCATTGCTGTGATAGAGCACGTTGGCCAAGGCAGCTGAGAGAAGGTAATCTTTCAACAAATCCACACAAACCTAATTCCACCTCTTACAACAAAAACAACAGGAAGTGACAATTACTTTTTCTTAATATATTAACTTGAAAATTAATGTTACCAACATACCTTAATCAATTGAAATCGAATAATATGAGGAATTAGAAATTTGTTGATTGTCATCCAGTGGTCTCTCTAATTTGGTAATTGGAGAAATAGGTCCAACATTGTACAATCTATATACACTGTCAGCTTGTTTGTGACAGTGTCTTGCTGTGTACAACATAGGGGTCTTGAAATCTTGCTTCTCCTATCTCAGCCTCTCTATTGGTAGTATTGTTTATTTCATGTTTTTACACTATACTATGGTTTTCAGAACAGCTCATATATTTCAAAAGTATTTATATACCCAAAAGAAACATAGATGATTATCTAGGGAGGTGACTTGTAAGAGAACAACAAAGTGAGACTGAATGCTTTGCTTGACATTTATAACTCTTGTATCAAGTTT